>NW_026059639.1:0-43155 GCF_023721935.1 Panthera uncia | reverse complement strand
CACTGAAATGCTCTTCTCTGAAAATGTACAGGTTGTGTGTGTGTGTGTGTGTGTGTGGTGATAGCATTAAATGCAAGCAGTTTTTCACAGACAAACATTCACAACTTACACATATGAAATCTTATTTATCTAGATGGTGCCTGATTTTTAATGATTCCCTTTGACTCAAGTTTTATGTACAGACAGCCCATACTCCAGGAAATATAAAATTCCTAATTAACTATATACATTTCTAAAGATTAATGTTATGTACTTTCTTTCAATTTAAGTTATTCTAATTGAAAATTAAGCATGCATTTGGACAATTTCATTGGAAAACTATGCACACAAGTTACTCATTTTTATCATTAACTTAGAGTTTTCCAAGGTCATTACATACATCATTAATGTCTTCTATATAATGTATTCCCCTTTCATGTTGCGTTGTCATCAAGATTTTGATCTCATTTCATTTCCTTTCCCCTTCTATTAATAGTCATGACTCAATGTTTTTAGCTGAGCTTACCACAATTTAGTATCTACAGGCTATGATTTGTTGGTAGATCATTTAAGAGTGGTTGCTCATTTGTTGATTCCATTATTGTCTCATACAGGGTCAAGTTTGAAATAGAATTGAAATCAAACATCATTCATAACTGCATTTCAGAAAAACTATTTTGGAAATCCTAAGTATTCAAAGGAATCTGACAATTCTATTCCCAAATCCAGTTGTTTCATACTCTTATTAAATAAATATGATTTCATGTAAAGGAAATCATGGAGTCCAATGCAACTGTCGTCATTATCATCTGTACGACTTTTCTTTTCCACAAAAAATAACAAATCTGTGAACTCAATGTATTATATGATTTTAGTGCTTATGTTTTATAGTCCAGACAAATACTGTCTCCATTATACACCTGCTGCATTTGCATGCCCTACACATAAAAGTTTTGTTTCTCAAACTTATAATTGGGCATTATCCAACATTTTCTTTAATTTTGCATTAATAATTATATTAACAAACATGCCTAAAGGGGGACAAATAGTAGGAAAAAAAGCTAGAAGAGAGACCAATGAAAAACCAGGGAAGGAAACAAGGAAAGAAGATGGGGGAAAGGACTAACTCCATATTTTATAATGTAGAATTTATATCCTATCTCAAGTAACCATACTTTTCAGTAATATGTACAATAATATTTATTTTGGGTGAGATTTTTAGTGTAAACTATTAAGTGGAAAAAAATCTGGGATAGATGAAGTAGGAGAAGAGCTATACTTTATCTTTTTTTTAATTCAAGTATAATTAACACACAGTGTTATATTAGTTTCAGGTGTACAATATAGTGATTCAGCAGTTCTGTACATTTATCAGTGCTCATCAGGATATGTCTCTTCTTACTCTTCTTTATTTCAACCATCCCTTCATCCACCTCCCCTCTGGTAACCGCCATTTCTCTCTAAGGGTGTTTTTTGATTTGTCTCTTTTTTTCCCTTTGTTTATTTGTTTCTTAAATTCTACATATGAGTAAAATCATATACTATTTGTCTTTCTCTGACTAACTTATTTCACTTAGGATTATACCCTGTAGGTAAATCCATGTTGTTGCAAATGGTAAGAATTCATTTTTTATGGCTGGGTAATATTCCATTTATACACACACACACACACACACACACACACACACCATCTTCTTTACCTATTCATTTATCAATAGACAAATGGGCTGCTTCCATATCATGGCCATTATAAATTGGGCTCCAATAAACATAGGGTTTCACATATCTTTTTGAATTGGTGTTTTCATTTTCTTTGGGTAAATATCCAGTAGTGGAATTACTGGATCATATGGTAATTCTATTTTTTAATTGTTTTAAGTTTCTATATTTATTTTGAGAGAGAGAGAACAAGCAGAGAGAGAGATTGAGAGAGAGAGAATCCCAAGCAGGCTCCATGCTGTCAGCATGGAGCCCAATGCGGGGTTTGAACCCACGAACCATGAGATCATGACCTGAACCAATACCAAGAGTCAGACGCTTAACCAGCTGAGCCACCCATGCACCCCTATTCTATTTTTTAACTTTTTAAAGAAATTCCATACTGTTTCCCACAGTGATTGCACCAGTTTGCATTCCCACCAAGAGTGCATGAGGGTTTCTTTTTCTCCACATCTTTGTCAACACTTACTTTTTGTTGTGTTTTTTATTTTAGCCATTTTGAATGTGAAGTGATGTCTCATTCTGGTTTTGATTGACATTTTACTGATGATAAGTGATGTTGAGCATCTTTGCATGTATCTATTGGTCACCTATATGTCTCTTTTGGGAAAATGTCTATACATGTTCTCTGCCTATCTTTTAAAAAAAGTTTATTTATTTATTAATTTAATTAATTTACCTTTTTTTGAGAGAGAGAGAGAGAGAAAGCATGAGCAGGGGAGGGGCAGAGAGAGAGGAGAGAGTGAGAATCCCAAGCAGACTCTGCACTGCCAGCAGGGAGCCTGATTTGGGGCTCCAACTCATAAACCTTGAAATCATGACCTGAGCCAAAGTCAAATGTTTAAACACCTGAGCCTTCCAGGCACCCTTGTCCTCTGCTTATTTTAATTGTGTATGTGTATGTATATGTATATATATATATATATATATATATATATATATATATATATGCTGAGTTGTATAAGTTCTTTATATTTTTGTATAATTTCTTTAGATATTTTGGTTATTAACACCTTATCAGATGTATCATTTGCAAATAAATTCCCCCATTCACTAGGTTGCATTTTGTTGTTTCTATTGATGGTTTCTGTCACCATGAAGAAGCTTTTCATTTTGGTGTAGTGTCAATACTTTAATTTTGCTTTTCTTTCCCGGCTGGAGGAGGCATGTCCAGAAGAAGGTTCCTATGGCTGATGTCAAAGAGACTACTGCATATGTTTTATTCTAGGATTTTTTTTGGTTTCAAGCCTCACATTTAGGTCTTTAATCCATTTTGAGTATTTCTGTGTATGGTGCAATAAAGTGGTCCAGTTTCATTCATCTGCACGTAGGTGTCCAATTTTCTCAGCACCATTTGTTGAAGAGACTGTCTTTTTCCCATCAGATATTCTTGCCTCCTTAGTTGTAAATTAATTTACCATAAAAGTGTGGGTTTGTATCTGGACTCAGTATCTTGTTCCATTGATCTGTTTCTATTTTTCTCTCAGTATCCTTTTGTTTTAATTACTATAGTTTTTAATGTATCTTGAAATCTTGAAATGTGATAGGTCTGGTTTTGTTCTTCTTTTTCAAGTTGCTTTTGCTATTTGGAGTGTTTTGTGTTTCCATACATATTTTAGGGTTATTAGTTTTAGTTCTTTGAAAAGTGTTATCAAAATTTTGATAGGGATTTCATTAAATCTGTAGATTTCTTTAGTAGTATAGACATTTATTTTCCTTTTTTAAAGATTTATTTATTTAAATTCAAGTTAGTTAACATACAGTGTAGTATTGGTTTCAGGAGTAGAACCCAGTGATGATCCCAACAAGTGCCCTCCTTAATGCCTGTCACCCATTTACCCCATCTTCCCACCCACCTCCCCTCCAGTAACCATCAGTTTGTTTCCTGTCTTTAAGAGTCTCTTATGGTTTGCTTCCTTCTGTTTTTATCTTATTTTTACTTCCCTTCCCCTATGTTTATCTGTTGTGTTTCTTAAATTCCACATATGAGTGAAATCATATTTGTCTTTCTCTGACTTATTTCACTTAGCATAATGCAGTGTAGTTCCATCCACGTCGTTGCAAATGGCAAGATTCCATTCTTCTTCATGACTAATATTCCATCACATATATATACACACAGAGACACACACACACACACACACACACATACATACACACCACATCTTCTTTATCCATTCATCAGTTGATGGACATTTGGGCTCCTTCCATAATTTGGCTATTGTTTTAACAGTATTTGTTCTTCTAATCCATGAGCATGGTTTATCTTCCCATTTGTTTATGTCATCTTTGATTTTTTTCATCAATGTTTTATGTAGTTTTCAGATACAGATGTTTCACCTTTTTAGTTAATTCCTAGGTATTTTATTATTTTAGTGCTATTGCAAATGGGTTGTTTTCTTAACTCTTTTTTTTCTGGTAACTAACTATTTGTGTATAAAAATGCAACAGATTTCTATTTATTAATTTTATATCCTCCTACTTTACTGAATTTATTTATCACTTCTAATAGTTTTTGTGTAATCTTTAGCATTTTCCATATATAATATCATGTCATATGCAAATAGTGAAAGTTTTGCTTCTTCCTTACTAATTTGATGTTTATTATTTTTTTTTTCTTGTCTAATTGCTGAGGCTAGACTTCCAGTAGTATGTTGAATAAAAGTGGTGAGAGTGTGCATACACAGAGACAAATGAAAGTGCAAACACAATGTTCCAAATCTTTGGGATGCAGTCAAAACTGTTCTAAGAGGGAAGATTATAGCAATAATCTACCTATGTCAAGAAGCAATAAAAATCTCAAATAAAAGACCCAATTTTACACCTAAAGGAGCTAAAAGTAGAGCAAGCAAAACCCACATCCAAAAGAAGGAAAGGAATAATACAAATTAGACAAGAAATAAGTGAAATAGAATTAAAAAACCCACAATACAACGGATCAATGAAACCAGAAGCTAGTTTTTTGAAAAGATCAACAAAATTGATAAACTGTTAGCCAGATTTATCATAAAAATATGAGGGGACTCAATAAAACCAGAAATGAAGAAGAAATAACAACTAATACCACAGAAATAAAAAAAAAAGATTATGAGAATATTATGAAAAATTAAATGCCAAGAAACTGGACAACTTAGAAGAAGTGGATAAATTTCTAGAAATGGAGAACATACAAAATCTGACTCAGGAAGGAATAGAAAATTTGAACATACTGATTACTACCAACAAAACTGAATCAGTAATAAGGAAGCTCCCAACTAACAGAAGTTCAGGACCAGATAGCTTCACAGGTGAATTCTACCAAACATTTAAAGAAGAATTAATACCCATTCTTCTCAAACTATTCAAAAAAAGAAGAAAGAAGAAAGAAGAAAGCTTCCAAATTTATTTTATGAGGCTATCATTATCCTGATACCAAAATCAGATAAAGACACTTCAAAAAGAGAAAACTATAGACCAGTAAAAACATGGTTGCAAAAACTTTCAACAAAATGTTAGCAAACTGAATCCAAAAATCATTAAGAAAAATGATTCACCATGATCAAGTAGCGGATTTTATTACAGAGATGCAAGTGTGGTTCAATATTCACGAATCAATCAATCAATACATTACATTAAACAGAGAAAGGATAAAAACCATATGATCATCTCAATAAATGCAGAAAAAGCATTTGACAAAGTACACCATATCTTCGTGATAAAAACTCGTAACAAAATAGGTTTAGAGGGAACATACTTCAACACAATAAAGGCCTTATATATAAAATCCGCAGCTAATGTCATAATGGTGAAAAATTGACAGCTTTTCCTCTAAGATCATGAACTATACTTTAAATAACCATACCCACTTCATATTATTTTGAGGTTTAATTGAAATGATTTAAAGGGTTTGGGGAGCCTACCGACTGACTTCGGCTCAGGTCATGTTCTTGCAGAGCCAGGAGCCTGCTTCAGATTCTGTGTCTCTCTCTCTCTCTGCCCTTCCCCATCTCACATGAGAGCTCTCAGCACAGAGCCTGAAGTGGGGCTTGAACTCTTGAATGGCCAGAACATGACCTGAATGGAAGGAACTCAGATGCTTAGCCTACTGAGCCCCGCAGGCGCCCCTTTTTTGAAATGATTTAAAGGGTTTGGTACCATGCTTGTATCAGAATCAGTAATTAACAAAAGACAATTTATTACTTGACTGCTACCACAGTTGCTATTATTGTAGGCATTATAAGACATTTTCAGAACCATGGTTGCAGTTTCCAAGTTGAGAAACAGTACAAGAGTTGCATGTTGAGAGAATAGTGTAGGAATTGTCTTAAATTGGAGAAACAAAGGAATAAGGGTGGAAAGTTATAAGATTGAATAGATTTTTTTTGAAATCTTTGTTTTATCTTTTATGTTAATATATATTGGGGAAAAAAGTACTCTAGAAAATTTGAGAAAACTAGAAAAATAATTTAAAATTTCATCATTTTAATCACTGTGAACATTTTGGTTTACTTCCATCACAGGAAGCAGTGTCTCTACAGGATTGTTTTTAAATATTTGACATTATAGTTGATGATATAATGCCTTAAATATGTATTTATTTTTGTACCTTGATTCTTTTTTATTTTTTTATTTTTATTTTTTCAATATATAAATTTATTGTCAAATTGGTTTCCATACAACACCCAGTGCTCATCCCAAAAGGTGCCCTCCTCAATACCCACCCTCCCCTCCCTCCCACCCCCCATCAACCCTCAGTTTGTTCTCAGTTTTTAAGAGTCTCTTATGCTTTGACTCTCTTCCACTCTAACCTCTTTTTTGTTTCCTTCCCCTCCCCCATGAGTTTCTGTTAAGTTTCTCAGGATCCACATAAGAGTGAAACCATATGGTATCTGTCTTTCTCTGTATGGCTTATTTCACTTAGCATAACACTCTCCAGTTCCATCCATGTTGCTACAAAGGGCCATATTTCATTCTTTCTCATTGCCACGTAGTACTCCATTGTGTATATAAACCACAATTTTCAGGGCCCTTGTTTCTTTATTGACTGTGTGTCTAGATGATCTATCCATTTCTGTAAGTGGAGTGTTAAAGTCCCCTGCATTTACCACATTCTTATCAATAAGGTTGCTTATGTTTGTGAGTAATTGTTTTATATATTTGGGGGCTCCGGTATTCGGCGCATAGACATTTATAATTGTTAGCTCTTCCTGATGGATAGACCCTGTAATTATTATATAATGCCCTTCTTCATCTCTTGTTACAGCCTTTAATTTAAAGTCTAGTTTGTCTGATATAAGTATGGCCACTCCAGCTTTCTTTTGACTTCCAGTAGCATGATAAATAGTTTTCCATCCCCTCACTCTCAATCTGAAGATGTCCTCAGGTCTAAAATGAGTCTCTTGTAGACAGTAAATAGATGGGTCTTGTTTTTTTATCCATTCTTATACCCTATGTCTTTTGGTTGGCGCATCTAGTCCATTTACATTCAGTGTTATTATAGAAGGATATGGGTTTAGAGTCATTGTGATGTCCGTAGGTTTCATGCTTGTAGCAATGTCTCTGGTACTTTGTCTCACAGGATCCCCCTTAGGATTTCTTGTAGGGCTGGTTTAGTGGTGACGAATTCCTTCAGGTTTGTTTGTTTGGGAAGACCTTTATCTCTCCTTCTGTTCTAAATGACAGACTTGCTGGATAAAGGATTCTCGGCTGCATAATTTTTCCTATTCATCACATTGAAGATCTCCTGCCATTCCTTTCTGGCCTGCCAAGTTTCAGAAGAGAGATGGGTCACGAGTCTTATAGGTCTCCCTTTATATGTTATAGTACATTTATCCCTAGCTGCTTTCAGAATTTTCTCTCTATCCTTGTATTTTGCCAGTTTCACTATGATATGTCGTGCAGAAGATCCATTCAAGTTACGTCTGAAGGGAGTTCTCTGTGCCTCTTGGATTTCAGTGCCTTTTTCCTTACCCAGATCAGGGAAGTTCTTAGCTATTATTTCTTCAGGTACACCTTCAGCACCTTTCCCTCTCTCTTCCTCCTCTGGAATACCAATTATGCGTATATTATTTCTCTTTAGTGCATCACTTAGTTCTCTAATTTTCCCCTCATGCTCCTGGAATTTTTTTATCTCTCTTTTTCTCAGCTTCTTCTTTTTCCATAATTTTATCTTCTAGTTCACCTATTCTCTCATCTGCCTCTTCAATCCGAGCCGTGGTCATTTCCATTTTATTTTGTAGCTCATTTATCGCATTTTTTAGCTCCTCCTGACTATTCCTTAGTCCCTTGATCTCTGTAGCAATAGATTTTCTGCTGTCCTCTATACTGTCTTCAAGCCCAGCGATTAATTTTATGACTGTTATTCTAAATTCACTTTCTTTTATATTGTTTAAATCGTTTTTGATCAGTTCGTTAGCTGTTGTTATTTCCTGGACGTTTTTTTGAGGGGAATTCTTCCGTCTCATCATTTTGGATAGGCCCTGGAGTGGTGCGGAACTGCAGGGCACTTCCCCTGTGCTGTCTTGAATAACTTGCGTTGGTGGGTGGGGTCGCAGTCAGACCTGATGTCTGCCCCCAGCCCATTGCTGGGGTCACAGTCAGGCTGGTGTGTGCCTTCTCTTTCCCTGTCCTAGGGGCGGGATTCACTATGAGGTGGCGTGATCCGTCTGGGCTACTTGCACACTGCCAGGCTTGTGGTGCTGGGGATCTGGTGTATTAGCTGGGGTGGATTGGCAAGGTGCACGGGGGCAGGAGGGGCAGGCTCAGCTGGCTTTTCCTTCTGTGCTCTGCTTCGGGAGGGGCCCTGCGGCAGCAGGAGGGAGTCAGGCCCGCCGCTGGAGGTGTGGGTCCGCAGAAGCACAGTGTTGGGTGTTTGCGTGGTGCCAGCAAGTTCCCTGGCAGGAACAGGTTCCCTTTGGGATTTTGGCTGGGGGATGGGCGAGGGAGATGGCCCTGGCGAGCGCCTTTGTTCCCTGCCAAACTGAGCTCTGTCATCCCGGGCTCAGCAACTCTCCCTCCTGTTGTCCTCCAGCCTTCCCGCTCTCGGAGCAGAGCTGTTAACTTATAACCTTCCAGATGTTAAGTCCTACTCGCTGTCCAAACACACTCCATCCAGCCCCTCCGCTTTTGCCAGCCAGACTTGGGAGCTCTGCTTGGCCGGTGGGCCACCCCTCCGCCCCGGCTCCCTCCCACCAGTCCATGTGGCACGCACAACCTCACCGCCCTTCCTACCCTCTTCCGTGGGCCTCTCGTCTGCACTTGGCTCTGGAGACTCTGTTCTGCTAGTCTTCTGGCGGTTTTCTGGGTTACTTAGGCAGGTGGAGGTGGAATCTAAGTGATGAGCAGGACGCGGTGAGCCCAGCGTCCTCCTACCCCACGATCTTCCCCTAATTTTTCTTTCTGAAAGTCGATTCTTTTTTAACTTAACATTATAGCACATCTTCTGTGTAGCTGCATGTTGTATAAAATTGTTCATTGAACGATTATCAACCAACTTCTCTCTCTTTACCTCATTACCTCCTACATATAGGCATAGCAATCTGCCTGTATTTTCTTAAATATTTCAAGCTGTAGTTTCCATGTCTGTAACTTTTCTTCCTCCATCCTATGGATTAAACTATTTCTCATTCCTATATTGCCACCAAACTGATTTATAATTTTTTTTTTTTTTTGGCTCAAGCCCTAGCTCCTCTCTCAAGACTTACCTCATCAATTGAGTCTTGAACATCAACAAAGGAGAGAGTGGGTAATTTTGTTAGAGGGTTTTATTGTTGAGTCAAATAGGGTGAGAAATAGAGTGAGAAATGAGGCAAGATTTCAGGTAGAGATATCCAACAAGATGATGAATATATGAGTCTGTAGCTCAGAAGAGAGGTTTTTAAACAGAAATTTAATACGTGAGTCAAATGGTCCATAGTACGGTGAGAAGAGGAGAGGAAAGGAAGGGAGGGGTGACTAGGGGAGGGGAGTAGGTAGAGCCTTGGAAACATCACCATACAGAAAGCTAATTAAAGGAATTAAAACCCAAAAAGGAGACTGAAAAGGAATGGAAGGAGTGTTAGATTAGAAATTGTGGTATAATGAAAAGCATTGAAGGATGATTTGCAGAAGGGAATGATCAATAAGACAAATGGCACAGCTAGGGCAAATAAAAATAATTTAGTAAGGTATTAATTGTATTTTCCTTTCCACTTCCTTCCACTTATGGAAAATTGATTATTAACTCTTATTCCCCTTTAGTTAAAACTTCTGAAATTTAAATACCAATAGTTGGAATACTTACTATGTGCTAGATACTGTTTTAAGAGCCTTCTAGTCTTAATTCATTGAGTCAGCATTATAGCCCTGATATATCAGTTATAAAATATGAGGTTTTATCCTCATTTCACATAAGAGGAAACCAAAGAAGGCATGAAAAGTCTAAGTACATTGAAAGGGACAACTTTGAGAAACCATCTAATTAACCTTTTATCATTATGGGCTAAGTGTATGGGTCTTGTACATCTTTTGCTTGTTTATCCCTAATTATTTTATATTTGTGATGATGTTTTAAGTGTTATTGTTTAAGTGTTTTTTATTCAAGAAATAAGATTTATTATTTGTATACTGATACTGTATTCTGAAGCCTTGCTAATCACATTACCTTTAGTAACTTTTTTTAAATGTAGATTCCTTTGAATTTTCTACATAGAAAATCATATCACCTGTGAATAAACACTTCTTCCTTTGTAAACTGGGTTCATTTTCATTTCATTTTCTTGACTGATTGTAACGGCTATCAGCTCCAATAGAGTGTTGAATGGTAGTGGTAAGAATGGACATCCTTGGGGTGCCTGGGTGTCTCAGTTGGTTAAGTGTCCGACTTGGCTCAGGTCATGATCTCATGGTTTGTGAGTCTGAGCCCCACATCAGGCTCTGTGCTGACAGCTTGGAGCCTGGAGCCTGTTTCAGGTTCTGTGTCTCCCTTTCTCTCTGTTCCTCCGCTGCTCACACTGTCTCTCTTTCTCTCTCAAAAAATAAATAAAGATTAAAAAACTTTCTTTTAATAAAAAAAAAAGAATGGACATTCTTGTCTTGTTCCTGAAGTTAGGAAGAATATTAACTCTAAAGCTTCTCCTAGATTTCTCATAGATGCCCATTATCAGGTTGAGATAATTTCTATTTCTCGTTGGCTGATGATTTTTATCAGGAATAGATGTTGGATTTTGTCACATGTTTTTTGGTGTCTACTGACATTAGTGGTGGAGAACTCAGGCTTCAGTTATGCATGTTCTAAGATGGTTGGGAGGGGCCTTTGTTCAACAGGGGCTCCGAGGACAGGGTCTTTGATTCTGTCAGTAGTAATATTAGCAGTAATGATACCAGTTATTGCTCATGCATATGGGCTGTTTATATACTGTCTCTATTCAGGGACTGTCTGTCCACCATATTGTGTCTCCCCAGTTGAACTTAAATAGTTTATCGCATATTTCTTTTCCCTTGTTAGGACATACTAGAGACTCTACTGTCTTCTCCATGCTACTTTAGAATACTCTTATTTAGTAAAAGAAGTCATTCTTTTTTTCCATCTAGAAACATTAGAAAGAAAATAGCAATTTTACTTCATGCTATGCCTCAGCAATTGAGTTCCCAAGAATCCTGCCATTGCATATGGAATCTGTGTATTGGATTATTTTCAGTGAAATTGTTAAATAAGAAAATTTCTTAGAACTATGAATGCAAAGTGAAGAAACCAGCAGTCTTCATTACACTAATTTCCTCTCAATCCTAGAAAAATTATTTAAACTCTCTGGGCCTCAATATCTACATTTGTAAGATGAATTGGACTGAGTATTCATTCAAGTTGTTCCCAGTTCTTAAATTCTGTTATCTCTTAGTTTTTCAGTATTGAGAACATCTCTAGGAATCCTCCTCTTCTGAATTATTTGGTTTATAAAGTTTTCAAAGCCTAAACTAGTCTTTAAGTAAAGATAATAAGACTGTCTCTTTCCCTGAGGGATTTTGAAGCTTGGAGTCTGAAGTCAGCCCTGAGAATTGGCCTGATTTGTGTGACCTATTAACATCAATAAATCATTGTATCAGAAGTGCCTTTGATGGTCTATATTTGCATCCTTGGCTGACTCCTTTGTCTTTACATAAGCGCAATTTTATTTGGGTTTGAAATGTTTTATATGATGCTTTGCATTCTTGGGATAGATCAGTAGTAGAGTGGAAATTTTTCTTTGAAAAAGAGAACCTACATGCCAAATACAGATATCAGTAACTATGATTGTTACTTTAACGTACCACAAAGAAGAGTGGATATGGAAAGTGAGATAGAAGCTTAGTAAAAGACCCATTTTCAGATACATTAGTCAATGCTTTTCTCCCTTCTAGGTCAGCTTGCATTCAACAAGGAAGCAATCAAGGGCTTTATGTATAATCTTCAGTTTGCAAGTGCAACTCTTATCCCAGCTCAGTTACTCTAAAATGGATTAAGACTTGGGATGGGGAAAGGGTTTTATAGGGAAAGGATTACAGTGAAGTAGTCCAGGCATTATTTCTCTCTGATGTTTAGATGTCAACACTCCCTACGAGAATAAGAGGACTTAAAAAAAAAAAGTTTATTTATTTATTTTAAGAGAGAGTGCATGACAGGGCAGGGGCAGAGAGAGAGAGAGAGAGAGAGAATCCTAATCAGACTCCCACACAGCCCAATGTGGGGCCCCGTCTCACAAACCACGAGATCATGACCTAAGCCAAAATCAAGAGTCAGATGCCCAACTGCCTGAGCCACCCAGGCACACCAATAATAGGACATTTTTTAGGCTGAATCCCTTTTAGCTCAGTAACTCCTATTCACCCTGCTGTTGATGCAACTGCTTCTACTCATGCTCTAAAATTAAAGCCGAAAGTAGAAATCTGTGAGGTTTACACTCACGGATCGTATGAAAGTAGATCTGATAAAGTATGTTATGACCCTTTGAGAAGAGGTAGTGCATTTTTGGCTTGTGTGTGTACCTATACACATTGTTTTATGAATTCTTTGGTTATTTATTTATTTTTTTTTTCATTTACCTATTTGCTCTGTTTCCACAGAATAAGGATCTGGATGCAAATAGATTTTGGAAGGTTTTATCAATGTCACATAGAAGAGCCACGGTATTTGTAATTTCAAAATTCCTATACCCTGATGTTTTATAGTTACCTAGTGGAAGCAGATTAGTGATATAGAAAGGACTTGCTCTTTCAAATTAGACAAAGAAAATTTAAGCTACTAATTCTACCACTTAGCCTATATGAAACTAGTATGTAATTCAATCTTTCAGATCCTGAGTTTCTCAAATGCACAAGTAACATAATAGTAATTCCTTATAAGCAATTAATTATAGGAAAAATGTGTGTAAATCAACTAACAGTCTTTGGCATGTTATTGACAAGTTTTAAATGTTTCTTTTATTTTCTTGGCTTTTGCTTCTTTCATTCCTAAATCTTTTAACAGCATTTTCGTGCTTTTAATATTTTCAGTAGTAATTGATGTGAAAGGCCCTGATGACAAATTGAGCGGGCATACTGTTGTTTTTTTTTTTTTTTTTTCAATAGAAGGCACACTTTTGAGTTCAGGTACATTTAATCAACTCGAAATTTTACAAATTTCTTTCTGTATACTGTTCTCTGAAAATGAAGGGTGTTGTTGTTAACCAAACTTCTGAAAGCAACTTTCATAAACAAGGGGGAGAAGTTGACTTGTGTAGAATTCTATCAGCTGAGTTCTTGAAGAAGGTGTCCCAGAATTAGCCATAATTCAGAGGTTTAGGACATAGTTCCCAAGACTATCTTCCCTTCTGACACCAATTGCAAGTTTAGGGGTTTTTCTGAACCCTCTTCAGTTTCAGTGATTCACTAGGAGAACTCTTAGAACTCATTGAAAGCTGTGTATGCACGATTATGATTTATTACAGGAGAAGATACAGATCAAAATCAACCAAAGGAAGAGATGAATGAGGAAGAGTCTGGGAGGGTTCCAAATGCAAAGCTTCTCTTGTCTTCTCTCATAGAGTCCAGATAGTCTCTTAGCATTTATGTGTGACAACTCACTTGGAATACTGCTAAACAGCCCCACGCTTTGGTGTCTAGAGTTTTTATCGAGCTCCATCACATAGACATGATTGATCTCAGTTTTCTGGTAACTGATACAGAGTGACTGAAAGCCTTCACTCCAAATTACATGGTTAATATTTCTGTATGGTCCACCTCAACCTAAGACTCTTAAATGTGGTAGTCTTAGATCCCGTGTGGTTGGCCTCCGACCTAAACAAAGACATTTCTTTCAGGTATAACATAGATACCTTCCCAGAAGCCAAAAGTAAAAGTCAGACTTTTCTTGGGGCTAGGCCAAATTCTTTACTACATAACTAGAAATGAAGAACTTTTTTTTTCATTTCATTAGAAAATTGTTTGTTAGTAGCCCCACCCATTTTTCATGGTAGGATTTAATTGTAATGACAAATTTGTCCTAGAACACTTACAATTCCATTATAACATATTAATATACTCTTGCGTTTGGAAAAATCTTTCAATATTTTCTCTCCATTATCTCCCATAGCACCTTAACTATACTGAGTTTCTTACACTCGATTGTAATGGCAGAAATCAATGCAACCAGAATGATTTGGACACAAATGTCAATAGAGCATTAGAAACTCAAGAGGACTTCAGAATTTCAAGGTAGTGATTTAGCAGAATGATAACCATTAGAAGAAATTGGATATTGGGAAAGTACCTAGATTGGTATTGTTCACATAGTTAGGTGATGGCTCTTGGTGATTCATTAAATGATTCCTTACTGTGAGTTAGAGTTGAAAAATATTGCTTGTTTTGCTCTAATGCTGAGCTACCTTAGTGCACCAAGAGAGAACTTCCAACTTTTCTGTTGCTTTTTATGAGTAGCACTTTGACAAGTTATGATAATATCAGAGGCAGGGAAGCATGAAATGATATGATTTAATTACTACCTTGACTTACCTAGACTCAACAACCATAGCAATTTCTCTGCAATACTCAGGAATTCAAAGGACACATTTGCATTTAACCTCTCTTTTTTTGTTTCCTATTTATGTTCCATTCAAGTTTCCAGCTAGGATCTTACTATAGCTAGTGAGTAATATTGCCACCATTGCCACTGCCCCAGTTTTACAAAATTGCTTAATTGCCTGCCCAGTCTAGTTTCATGTATTCTTTTCCCTGTGCCTATAACCTGGGGGTATGGCTGTGCAACCTATGATATATTCTGTGGGGACTGACATATATTCTTGCTAATGATTTTAATGTTGGTAGATCTTCTTCTGAAGGTTTACGAATAGTATTGTACTTCTGTGGCCAAATTAGGAAAAAATCTAGATGTTTACTTTTCCAAGTGATATTATTCTGACCTATAATAAGTGAATAATGTTTATTTGCCTGTGTTACCTGTTTTTCTGAATTTTTGTTGTTGTTGTTGTTGTTTTTAGATTATTATTGAGCTAGAAGAAATGGCATCTTTTTTAGAAAGGCGAGTGTCTTAAGTTTTTCTTCAGGTTAGACATAATTATTTCCAAAATAATATTTGAAATTTAACATATTAATATATTCTCCTTGTCAACTTTAATCCTAATCATTTTCCTTCTCAATAGTTTGTTTGGAAAAAAATCTTATTTTTCACACTACTGAATAAACTGAAGCAAAGGAGAATATGACTGCCATTTTATGTAAATACTATACAAATCTGTATTGAAAGATACTTAAATAATTTGATTACAAAGTACAGGAAAAGGAAAAAAGAAATATTGTAGAGAAACTCACAATAGTTTAAATCATATTTTAACTCCAAGTAAGTTTGTCACAGTTTATAAACATGTTTGTTTTAAAAGATATAACTTAAAAGATATAATTTTAAAATATATAATTGTTTTAAAATATATATAATTTCAAAAATATATAATGTTTTCAAAATATAATAATTATGGCCAACAGATTTTATACTATAGTAGGGATTAATTTATTTTTGTTTTTGACAATATTATTTTCACATTTATTTTTGATTATGTAGAGAATTTCACAATTGTATTTTGTTAGTTATCACAACAAATAACCCCAAGAAACTTGGGAATTTTGACAGGAATCAAAGAAATCTATTTATTATAACTTATGTAAGTGGTGCTAAGAAACTCAGCCACTAAAAAAATATGTTTCAGAAGTGAAATATTTATGTAAGTCTTATTTTAGTTTCTTGTAAGTCAAATATTTTACACCATCATTTTAGAAAGTTACTTAATATGAAAGTATTATAAATTTATCTTGAAGTTAGATTTCATATTTTACCAGTTTTTCAATTTTCTTATTTTATGACAGTAGGTGACCAAAACAAAACAAAACAATTAAACATGGACTTTGGCTATTTTGCTAAACCAATACCAAATGTCCTACAGGGTACTCCTGTATTCATTTTACATAAAATTTATACACTTACCTATCAGTTTGATCTTTGAAGTATTTTTCATAGAAATCTAGCGTAAAATATATCAGAATTGTACAGAACTTGCTCTGTTTTGCACTTGTTATAGAATATCAAGGACAATTTGACTTTTAGGTTTTTTTTTCCCTCTAAGAGAAAATGACACTGATTTGGGTTCCCATTATTAGACAGGATATAGGTGCGGGTATCTTATTACTGAGAGAAGAAAAGGTATCTGGTTCAACTGCATGCAGCAAGAAACATGCATGCAATCTACAACCCGCTACAGACTAAAGATGAAGTAGAAAAGAATAACTTGAAAAGTAACAAATATTTCAGTACAAGGTTGTATATAAAAAGGATAACAAGAAAGTGAAGAAAGAGATACGTGAAGGAAGATGATAAGGAATAAATGGAAATACCCTCAGCAGCGTATCTTTTGACCAAGATAGAAATTCAAATGTTACCTGGTTGCTGTTTTGGGCAGAATGACAAACATAAGCAGAATTGGTACCATATGGGATAAACCTTTATATGATAGTATTTTATACAGATGCTTGAACATATGACTATTTTTTTATGTTTACTTTTGAGAGAGAGAGAGAGAGAGAGAGAGAGAGAGAGAGAATGTGAGCAAGCAGGGAAGGGGCAGAGAGACAGGGACACAGAGAATCCAAAGCAGGATCCATGTTGCTGTTAGCGCACAGCCAGGTGTGGAACTTGAACCCATGAATTGTGAAATCGTGACCTGTGCCGAACTTGGACACTCAACTGACTGAGCCACCTAGGTGCCCCTTTAATGACCGTGTTCAATGAGTATCTGTAACTTAGTACTTCACAGTCTTGGTGCTGTTTGTTAAATTACTCTTCTCATTAATGGAATTTCACTTCGTTAATCTGGTATCAGTAATTCTTCCTTCTCAAGGGTCAGTGGGAAAAAAATCATCTTGTTGTTTAATATTAAGTATGATAATTATGATTTCCTAAACATTTATGACTAAATAAGGTATATGTAAAATCCTTGGTACACAATACAGATTGGGACAATGTCATTTCCTTTTTTTTTTCCTCACCACTCCTCCTGAGGATTAAAAAACATAGTACAGGAAGGTTCCGGAAGATGGCGGCGTAGGAGGACGCGGGGCTCACAATGCGTCCTGCCGATCACTTAGATTCCACCTACACCTGCCTAAAGAACCCAGAAAACCTCCAGAGGATTAGCAGAAGGGAGTCTCCGGAGTCAAGCGCAGACTAGAGGCCCACGGAAGAGGGTAGGAAGGGCGGCGAGGCGGTGCGCGCTCCACGGACTGGCGGGAGGGGGCCGGGGCGGAGGGGCGGCTCGCCGGCCAAGCAGAGCCCCCGAGTCTGGCTGGCAAAAGCGGAGGGGCCGGACGGACTGTGTTCCGACAGCAAGCGCGACTTAGCGTCTGGGAGGTCATAAGTTAACAGCTCTGCGCGGAAAGCGGGAAGGCTGGAGGACAAAGGGAGGGAGAGCTGCTGAGCCCCCGGACGGCAGAGCTCAGCTTGGCGGGGAACAAAGGCGCCAGCTCCATCTCCCCCGCCCATCCCCCAGCCAAAATCCCAAAGGGAACCAGTTCCTGCCAGGGAACTTGCTCGCTCCGCGCAAACACCCAACTCTGTGCTTCTGCGGAGCCAAACCTCCGGCAGCGGATCTGACTCCCTCCCGCTGCCACAGGGCTCCTCCTGGAGTGGATCACCTAAGGAGAAGCGAGCTAAGCCTGCCCCTCCACCCCCCGTGCACCTTGCCTACCCACCCCAGCTAATACGCCAGATCCCCAGCAACACAAGCCTGGCAGTGTGCAAGTAGCCCAGACGGGACACGCCACCCCACAGTGAATCCCGCCCCTAGGAGAGGGGAAGAGAAGGCACACACCAGTCTGACTGTGGCCCCAGCAGTGGGCTGGGGGCAGACATCGGGTCGGACTGCGGCCCCGCCCACTAACTCCAGTTATACACCACAGCACAGGGGAAGTGCCCTGCAGGTCCTCACCACGCCAGGGACTCTCCAAAATGACCAAACGGAAGAATTCCCCTCAGAAGAATCTCCAGGAAATAACAACAGCTAATGAACTGATCAAAAAGGATTTAAATAATATAACAGAAAGTGAATTTAGAATAATAGTCATAAAATTAATCGCTGGGCTTGAAAACAGTATACAGGACAGCAGAGAATCTCTTGCCATAAAGATCGAGGGACTAAGGAACAGTCACGAGGAGTTGAAAAACGCTTTAAACGAAATGCAAAACAAAATGGAATCCACGATGGCTCGGCTTGAAGAGACAGAGGAGAGAATAGGTGAACTAGAAGATAAAGTTATGGAGAAAGAGGAAGCTGAAAGAAAGAGAGATAAAAAAATCCAGGAGTATGAGGGGAAAATTAGAGAACTAAGTGATACACTAAAAAAAAATAATATACGCATAATTGGTATCCCAGAGGAGGAAGAGAGAGGGAAAGGTGCTGAAGGGGTACTTGAACAAATTATAGCTGAGAACTTCCCTGAACTGGGGAAGGAAAAAGGCATTGAAATCCAAGAGGCACAGAGAACTCCCTTCAGACGTAACTTGAATCGATCTTCTGCACGACATATCATAGTGAAACTGGCAAAATACAAGGATAAAGAGAAAATTCTGAAAGCAGCAAGGGATAAACGTGCCCTCACTTATAAAGGGAGACCTATAAGACTCGTGACTGATCTCTCCTTTGAAACTTGGCAGGCCAGAAAGGCTTGGCACGATATCTACAGTGTGCTAAACAGAAAAAATATGCAGCCGAGAATCCTTTATCCAGCAAGTCTGTCATTTAGAATAGAAGGAGAGATAAAGGTCTTCCCAAACAAACAAAAACTGAAGGAATTTGTCACCACGAAACCAGCCCTACAAGAGATCCTAAGGGGGATCCTGTGAGATAAAGTACCAGAGACATCACTACAAACATAAAACATACAGACACCACAATGACTCTAAACCCATATCTTTCTATAATAACACTGAATGTAAATGGATTAAATGCGCCAACTAAAAGACATAGGGTATCAGAATGGATAAAAAAACAAGACCCATCTATTTGCTGTCTACAAGAGACTCATCTTAGATCTGAGGACACCTTTAGATTGAGAGTGAGGGGATGGAGAACTATTTATCATGCTCCTGGAAGCCAAAAGAAAGCTGGAGTAGCCATACTTATATCAGACAAACTAGACTTTAAATTAAAGGCTGTAACAAGAGATGAAGAAGGGCATTATATAATAATCACAGGGTCTATCCACCAGGAAGAGCTAACTATTATAAATGTCTATGCGCCAAATACCCGAGCCCCCAGATATATAAAACAATTACTCATAAACATAAGCAACCTTATTGATAAGAATGTGGTCATTGCAGGGGACTTTAACACCCCACTTACAGAAATGGATAGATCATCTAGACACACAGTCAATAAAGAAACAAGGGCCCTGAATGATACATTGGATCAGATGGACCTGACAGATATATTTAGAACTCTGCATCCCAAAGCAACAGAATATACTTTCTTCTCGAGTGCACATGGAACATTCTCCAAGATAGATCATATACTGGGTCACAAAACAGCCCTTCATAAGTTTACAAGAATTGAAATTATACCATGCATACTTTCAGACCACAATGCTATGAAGCTTGAAATCAACCACAGGAAAAAGTCTGGAAAACCTCCAAAAGCATGGAGGTTAAAGAACACCCTACTAACGAATGAGTGGGTCAACCAGGCAATTAGAGAAGAAATTAAAATATACATGGAAACAAACGAAAATGAAAATACAACAATCCAAACGCTTTGGGATGCAGCGAAGGCAGTCCTGAGAGGAAAATACATTGCAATCCAGGCCTATCTCAAGAAACAAGAAAAATCCCAAATACAAAACCTAACAGCACACCTAAAGGAAATAGAAGCAGAACAGCAAAGGCAGCCTAAACCCAGCAGAAGAAGAGAAATAATAAAGATCAGAGCAGAAATAAACAATATAGAATCTAAAAAAACTGTAGAGCAGATCAACGAAACCAAGAGTTGGTTTTTTGAAAAAATAAACAAAATTGACAAACCTCTAGCCAGGCTTCTCAAAAAGAAAAGGGAGATGACCCAAATAGATAAAATCATGAATGAAAATGGAATGATTACAACCAATCCCTCAGAGATACAAACAATTATCAGGGAATACTATGAAAAATTATATGCCAGCAAATTGGACAACCTGGAAGAAATGGACAAATTTCTAAACACCCACACTCTTCCAAAACTCAATCAGGAGGAAATAGAAAGCTTGAACAGACCCATAACCAGCGAAGAAATTGAATCGGTTATCAAAAATCTCCCAACAAATAAGAGTCCAGGACCAGATGGCTTCCCAGGGGAGTTCTACCAGACATTTAAAGCAGAGATAATACCTATCCTTCTCAAGCTATTCCAAGAAATCGAAAGGGAAGGAAAACTTCCAGACTCATTCTATGAAGCCAGTATTACTTTGATTCCTAAACCAGACAGAGACCCAGTAAAAAAAGAGAACTACAGGCCAATATCCCTGATGAATATGGATGCAAAAATTCTTAATAAGATACTAGCAAATCGAATTCAACAGCATATAAAAAGAATTATTCACCATGATCAAGTGGGATTCATTCCTGGGATGCAGGGCTGGTTCAACATTCGCAAATCGATCAACGTGATACATCACATTAACAAAAAAAAAGAGAAGAACCATATGATCCTGTCAATCGATGCAGAAAAGGCCTTTGACAAAATCCAGCACCCTTTCTTAATAAAAACCCTTGAGAAAGTCGGGATAGAAGGAACATACTTAAAGATCATAAAGGCCATTTATGAAAAGCCCACAGCTAACATCATCCTCAACGGGGAAAAACTGAGAGCTTTTTCCCTGAGATCAGGAACACGACAGGGATGCCCACTGTCACCGCTGTTGTTCAATATAGTGCTGGAAGTTCTAGCATCAGCAATCAGACAACAAAAGGAAATCAAAGGCATCAAAATTGGGAAAGATGAAGTCAAGCTTTCGCTTTTTGCAGATGACATGATATTATACATGGAAAATCCGATAGACTCCACCAAAAGTCTGCTAGAACTGATACATGAATTCAGCAAAGTTGCAGGATACAAAATCAATGTGCAGAAATAAGTTGCATTCTTATACACTAACAATGAAGCAACAGAAAGACAAATGAAGAAACTGATCCCATTCACAATTGCACCAAGAAGCATAAAATACCTAGGAATAAATCTAACCAAAGATGTAAAAGATCTGTATGCTGAAAACTATAGAAAGCTTATGCAGGTAATTGAAGAAGATATAAAGAAATGGAAAGACATTCCATGCTCATGGATTGGAAGAATAAATATTGTCAAAATGTCAATACTACCCAAAGCTATCTACACATTCAATGCAATCCCAATCAAAATTGCACCAGCATTCTTCTCGAAACTAGAACAAGCAATCCTAAAATTCATATGGAACCACAAAAGGCCCCGAATAGCCAAAGTAATTTTGAAGAAGAAGACCAAAGCAGGAGGCATCACAATCCCAGACTTTAGCCTCTACTACAAAGCTGTCATCATCAAGTCAGCATGGTATTGGCATAAAAACAGACACATAGACCAATGGAATAGAATAGAAACCCCAGAACTAGACCCACAAACATATGGCCAACTCATCTTTGACAAAGCAGGAAAGAACATCCAATGGAAAAAAGACAGTCTCTTTAACAAATGGTGCTGGGAGAACTGGACAGCAACATGCAGAAGGCTGAAACTAGACCACTTTCTCACACCATTCACAAAAATAAACTCAAAATGGATAAAGGACCTGAATGTGAGACAGGAAACCATCAAAACCTTAGAGGAGAAAGCAGGAAAAGACCTCTCTGACCTCAGCCGTAGCAATCTCTTACTCGGCACATCCCCAAAGGCAAGGGAATTAAAAGCAAAAGTGAATTACTGGGACCTTATGAAGATAAAAAGCTTCTGCACAGCAAAGGAAACAACCAACAAAACTAAAAGGCAGCCAACGGAATGGGAAAAGATATTTGCAAATGACACATCGGACAAAGGGCTAGTATCCAAAATCTATAAAGAGCTCATCAAACTCCACACCCGAAAAACAAATAACCCAGTGAAGAAATGGGCAGAAAACATGAATAGACACTTCTCTAAAGAAGACATCCGGATGGCCAACAGGCACATGAAAAGATGTTCAACGTCGCTCCTTATCAGGGAAATACAAATCAAAACCACACTCAGATACCACCTCACGCCAGTCAGAGTGGCCAAAATGAAGAAATCAGGAGACTATAGATGCTGGAGAGGATGTGGAGAAACAGGAACCCTCTTGCACTGTTGGTGGGAATGCAAATTGGTGCAGCCGCTCTGGAAAGCAGTGTGGAGGTTCCTCAGAAAATTAAAAATAGACCTACCCTATGACCCAGCAATAGCACTGCTAGGAATTTATCCAAGGGATACAGGAGTACTGATGCATAGGGGCACCTGTACCCCAATGTTTATAGCGGCACTCTCAACAATAGCCAAATTATGGAAAGAGCCTAAATGTCCATCAACTGATGAATGGATAAAGAAATTGTGGTTTATATACACAATGGAATACTACGTGGCAATGAGAAAAAATGAAATATGGCCTTTTGTAGCAACATGGATGGAACTGGAGAGTGTGATGCTAAGTGAAATAAGCCATACAGAGAAAGACAGATACCATATGGTTTCACTCTTATGTGGATCCTGAGAAACATAACAGAAACCCATGGGGGAGGGGAAGGAAAAAAAAAGAAAAAAAAAAAAAAGGAGGTTAGAGTGGGAGAGAGCCAAAGCATAAGAGACTGTTAAAAACTGAGAACAAACTGAGGGTTGATGGGGGGTGGGAGGGAGGGCAGGGTGGGTGATGGGTATTGAGGAGGGCACCTTTTGGGATGAGCACTGGGTGTTGTATGGAAACCAATTTGACAGTAAATTTCATATATTAAAAAATAAAAAAAAAACAAAACAAAAAAAAAACAAAAAAAAACCATAGTACATATATATATGTGTCTGTGTGTGTGTGTGTGTGTATGTATACATATACATATGCATATACATACATATATATCTATATGTACATATATATAACTATTAGACAACTTAGAAAATATTAACTATTTATCAAATAAATTTTTCTTTGCCTAAATAAGGACATGCAGAAGAAGGTATATATGTTGACAGACTTAAAAAAAACAGTTTTTTTTTTCCTAGAAAGTGCTTACAATTTTCAGGATTAAGAGATAACAATTTTATGAAAAGAAACTTTGAAAAATTATGTGACAATTTTGACTGCTGAAAAGAACAAAGCATTTTATTTTATATTTTTATTTAAGAATAATTGGCATACAATATTCTATTAGTTTAAGGTGTACATCATACAGATGTGATACTTGTATACATTATGAAATTGTCACTACAGTAAGTCTGGTTACCATATGTCGCCATCCAAACCATCCAAAGTTGTTACAATATTTTTGACTATGTGCTGTACATCACATCCCAGTGTCTTATGTTTTATAATTGGAAGATTGCATCTCTTAATCCCCCTTCACCTCTTTTGTCCATCACTCTACCCCCCTCCCCTTTAACAACCATCTGTTTTCTGTGTTTATGAGTCTGTTTCTATTTTGTTTTGTTTGTTTTGATTTTTAGATTTCACATATATGTGAAATCATATAGTATTTATTATTTGTCCTTCTCTGACTTATTTCACTTAGCATCATACTCTTTAGGTTGATCCATGTTGTCATAAATGATAAATATTTTATTTTTTCATTTATTTTAATTTTAATTCAAGTTAGCATTTAGTGTAGTATTGGTTTCAGGAGTAGAACCCAACGATGCATCACTTATATTTAGCACTTAGTGCTCATCCCAACAAGTGCCCTCCTTAAGGTCCATTACCCATTTAGTCCATCCCCCACCGCCCTCCCCTGCAGCAACCTTCAGTTTGCTCTCTGTATTTGAGTCTCTTATCGTTTGCCTCCCTCTCTGTTTTCATCTTATTTTTCCTTCCCTTCCCCTATGTTTATCTGTTTCAAGTATTTTAAATTTTTTATGGATGAGTAATCTTTTGGTGTGTGTGTGTGTGTGTGTGTGTGTGTGTGTGTGTGTACATATCACATTTTCTTATTCACTCATCTGTTGATGGACATTTAGGTTGCTTTTATATCTTGGCTATTGTAAATAATGCTGCAATGAATATAGGGATATGTATGTCTTTTTGAATTAGTGTTTTCATTTTTTTGGATAAATACCTACAAGTGGAATTTCTGGATCATGTGGTAGTTTTATTTATAGTTTTTTTTTTAAAAGAAAACTCCATACTGTTATCTATAGTGGCTGTACCAGTTTGCATTCTTATCAACAGAGGAGAAGAGTTTCCTTTTATCCACATCCTTGCCAACAATTGTTTCTTATCATTTTGATTACAGTTTTATTACAGTTAGTATAGTAATAGTTCTAACAGGTGTGAGGTGATCTCTCAGTTTGCATTTCCCTGATAGTTACTGATGGTGAGGATCTTCTCATGCACCTATTGGCCAATGGTATGTCTTCATTGGAAAATGTCTATTCAGGCCCTCTCCATTTTTTAATTGGCTTCTTTGGTTTTTTGATATTGAGTTGTATGGGTTCCTTATATATTTTGGATGTAAACCTCTTATCAGATACGTCATTTGTGAATACCCTCCGCTATTCAGTAGGTTACCTTTTCATTTTGTTGATGGTTTCCTTCACTGTGCAAAAGCTTTTTAGTTTTGTGTAGTCCCATTTGTTTATTTTCACTTTTGTTGCCATACTTGCGGAGACAGATCCAAATAAACATCATCAACACCAATGCCAAAGAGCATACTGCCTTTTTTTTTTTTTTTTAGGAATTTTGTGAATTTTGTGGTTCGGGGTCTTGCATTTAAGTCTTTAATCCATTTGGGGTTTATTTTTGTGTATGGTGTAAGAAGGTGGTCCGGTTTCATACTTTTGCATGTAGCTGTCCAATTTCTCATCACCATTTATTGAAGAGACTATCTTCTTTCTTGTATTTTCTTGCCTTTTTAGTCATAGATTAAATGACCATATGAATGTGGGTTTATTTCTGGTATTCTATTTCACTCATCTCCGTGTCTGTTTTTGTGCCAGTATTACACCGTTTTGATTACCACAGTTTTGTAGTATAATTTGTAATCTGGGAGCATGATATCTTCATATTCGTTGCTCTTTCTCTTGGCTATCTGGGGCTTTTGTGCTTTTGTACAAATTTTGGGGTTATCTGCTCTAGTTCTGTAAAAATGCCATTGGTATTTTAGTAGGACTGCATTGAATCTGTAGGTTGCTTTCAGTTGTCTAGAAATTTTAACAATATTAATTCTTCCAATTCATGAGCATTTACATATTTTCCTTTAGTTGTGCTGTCATCAATTTCATCAATGTCTTAGTTTTCGGAGTTCAGGTATTTCATTTTAATGATTAATTTATTCCTAGGTATTTTATTCTTTTTGGTGCAATTGCAAATGGAATTACTTAATTTATCTTTGTGATACTTCATTACTAGTATGTAGAAGTGCAACATTTTTATGTAATGATTTCGTATCCTGTAACTTTACTGAATTCATTTATTAGTTCTAACAGGTTTTTCTTTTGTGGAGATTCCATGCTTTTTTATATATAGTATCATGTCACCAGTAAATATTGTTTTACTTTTTTTCCTTTCCAATCTGTATATCCTTTACTTCTTTTTCTTACCCAATTGTTGTGGCTAGGATTTCCAATAACATGTGAATAAAAGTGGCAAAAGTAGACATCCTTCTCTTGTTTCTCGTCTTAGAGGAAAACCTTTCAGCTTTTTACTATTGAGTATGGTATTAGCTATGGGTTTGTCATATATGTCCTTTATTATGGTGAGCTACATTCCCTCTATACCCACTGTGGTAAGAATTTGTATCAAATAGATGCTTAGTTTTGTCAGATATCTCTTTCTGCATCTATGAAGATGATCATATGATTTGTGTCCTTTATTTTGTTAATGTAGTGATCCCACTGATAGATTTGCAGATATTGAACCCTTCTTGAGTCCCTGGTATAAATCCCACTTTATCGTGATGTCTGACCCTTTAAATGTATTGTTGAATTCAGTTTATTAATATTTTATTGAGAATCTTTGCATGTTTATCAGGTGTATTTTCCTATAATTTTCTTTTTTTAGTAGCGCCTTTCTCTGGTTTTGGTATCAGAGTAATGCTGGCCTCATTGAATGAGTTTGGAAGCATTCCTTCCTCTCTGAATTTTGTAATAGTTTGAAAAGAATGGGTATTAACTCTTCTTTAAATTTGGGTAGTATTTACCTGTGAAGTGATCTGGTCCTGATCTTTTGTTTTCTGGGAAATATTTTGATTATTGACTCAGTTTCATTGCTAATAATCAATTGGTTCATATTCTGTATTTCTTTCTGACTCTGTCTTGGAAGATTGTATGTTTCTAGAAATGTATCCATTCATGTTTTTTGTTTTTGTTTTTGTTTTTTAGATTTGTCCAGTTGGTGTGTAATTATCTCTTATAATCCTTTGTATTTTTGTGTTATCATTTGTAACTTCTCTTTATTTCTGATTTTATTTATTTGGGACCTCTTTCTTTTTTTGTTGACAAATCTGGCTAAAGGTTTCTTTTCCTATCTTTTCAAAGAACCAGCTTTTAGTCTCATTAATCATTTCTTTTTATTTTTTATTTTTTAAGTCTCTATTTATTTACACTGTGATCTTTATTATTCCCTTCCTTGTACTAACTTTGGGCTTTGTTCGTATTTTCCTAGATCCTTAAGGTCAAATGTCAGATTGTTTATTTGAGATTTTTCTTGTTTTGTGAGATGGGCCTGTATCACTATAAAATTCTCTCTTAAAACTGCCTTTGCTGTGTCCCCCAAATTTTGAAACATTGTGTTTTTATTTTTATTTGTTTTAAGTTATTTAATTTTTCTCAAAGTTTTATTTATTTATTTATTTATTTATTTGGGTGAGACAGAGACAGCATGAGTTAAGCAGTAGAGAGAGCTGAAGAGAAAGAATCCCAAGCAGACTCTGTGCAGCCAGCACAGAGCCTGATGCAGGGCTGGACTCACAAAACCATGAGATCATGACCTGAGGTGAAACCAAGAGTTGGAGCTTTACCAACGGAGCCACCCAGGAGCCACTGTTTTAAATTACTTTTTTGAATTCGTCTTTGATTTCTTGATGTTTTAGTAGTATGCTGTTTAGTCTCCATATATTTGTATTTTTTTTCTAGTTTTCTTCTTATAATTGATTTCTAGTGTATACTGTCATGGTCAGGAAAGAGTCTTGATATGATTTCATTCTCTTTAAATTTCTTGAGACTTTTTTGCAGCCTAACATATGATCTGTCCTGGAGAATGTTTCATGTGCACTTGATAAGAATGTGTATTACACTGATTTTGGATGGAACATTCTGTATACAACTATTAAGTGTGGTCTAATATGTAATCTGTAAATATCTATATCTAGTCCAAGTGCCTCTTAAGGTCAATGTTTCCTTATTAATTTTCTGTCTGGTTAATCTGTCCATTGATGCCAGTGGGTTGTTAAAGTCCCCTATTATTATTGTATTACTGTCAATTTTTCCCTTTGTGTCTGTTTAATATTT
Source organism: Panthera uncia (assembly GCF_023721935.1). Classification (NCBI taxonomy): domain Eukaryota; kingdom Metazoa; phylum Chordata; class Mammalia; order Carnivora; family Felidae; genus Panthera; species Panthera uncia. The sequence goes on along the minus strand of NW_026059639.1, from coordinate 15,268 downwards.
CCCTATGTGTCTTTATATTCTTAGGTGCTCCTATGTTGTATTCATAAATATTTCCAAGTATTATATCTTCTTGTTGGATAGATCTATGTATCATTATGGCATTCCTATCTTTGTCTATTGCTACAGTATTTGTTTTAAAGTCTGTTTTCTCTCACAGAAGCATTGCGACACCATCTTTCTTTTCATTTCTATTTGCATGGAATATCTTTTTCCATTCTTCTACTTTGAATCTGTGTGTGTCTTTACATAGGAAGTGATTCTATTTTGTTTATTTATTTATTTTTAAACTTTTAGGATTTTTAAAATTTATTGTATTTTATTATTATTATTATTATTATTTTGAGAGAGAGAGAGAGAGCGAGCTGGAGAGGGATAGAGGGAGGGAGAAAGAATCTTAAGCAGGCTCCATGCTCAGTGAGGAGCCTGATGCAGATCTCGATCCCATGACCCTGGGATCATGACCTGAGCTGAAATCAAGAGCCACCCAGATGCCCCAAAGTGAGTCTTTTGTAGATAGCATATAGTTTTTTTTTAAATTCATTCAGCCCCTGTGCTTTTTGATTAGAGTATTTAGCCTATTTACATTTAAAGTAATTATCAATAGATATCTGTTTATTGCCATTTAAATAAGAATTTTAATTTTTATATGTGAGTACCTAGCAAATGCTGTGAATTCTTAGATTTGGTGAGAATTAAAACATTTTACATAAATTCTGGTCATGTTATCCATGTATTTAATATGGAAAGTGAAGATATATAAAGAGCATTGGCATTTGTAAATACAATAGGCAATGACTACTCATACAAAATGTTTTTTTCCTTAGCTCTTAGTTGGCTCAGTCAGTTAAGTGTCCAACTCTTGGTTTCATCTCAGGTCATGATCTCAAGGTTTTGTGGGTTTGGGTCCTTCATCCATCTTCATGCTGACAGTGTGGAGCCTGCTTGGGATTCTGTCTCCCTCTCTCTCTGCCCCTCCCTCACCCGCACTGCCTCTGTCTCTCTCAAAATAAATACATAGATTTAAAAATTAAAAGAAAATGTTTTTCCCAATCAAATATACTCTAGAAATATCTATTTATTCTGTATCAAGAATAATTATTTTTTTCTAAAATATATTAAGTATGTTAAAGATTTTTATGGTCCCATAAGGTGAAACTTTAAAGGAGAATAAAGTAGCTATGGATAGTGTCTTTTACTTATGTTTTTTTTTTTTCTTTTTCAACGTTTTTTTTTTTTTTTAAATTTATTTTTGGGACAGAGAGAGACATAGCATGAACGGGGGAGGGGCAGAGAGAGAGGGAGACACAGAATCGGAAACAGGCTCCAGGCTCCGAGCCATCAGCCCAGAGCCTGACGCGGGGCTCGAACTCACGGACCGTGAGATCGTGACCTGGCTGAAGTCGGACGCTTAACCGACTGCGCCACCCAGGCGCCCCTTTTACTTATGTTTTGAATCATCAGAGTATTGGTATGTAACTTAAATGTTCTTTTTAAAAGATTTTTTTTATGTTTTATTTTGAGAGAGAGGGAGAGAATGAGCATGCACACGCGTGCATGAGCGGGGTAGGGGCAGAGAGAGGGAGAGACAAAATCCAAAGCAGGCCCCAGGCTCTGAGCTGTCAGCACAGAGCCTGACAAGGGGCTCAACCCACAAACTGTGAGATCATGACTGGAGCGGAATGCTTAACTAACTGAGCCACCCAGGTGCCCTGGTATGTAACTTAAAGGAGATATAGCCTAGTTTTTATCAGAGTGCACTTACCAAATGAATGTACCACACCTCATAATAGATTATCTGAAAACAAAGAGATGCATAAACTCTATCTGCCTGTGAGGTGTTTACAAATAGGTATATAAGTTAAAAAAAAAAAAAAAACAGAACTTAGGTACTGTATTGGTACCTAAGTTGGGCATTTTGGAGGAAGGAAGTTGGCATAAGTGACCCAGTGGAAATTATTTAGTTTCATCCTTCAGGAATGTTGAGTTGGCCAAATTTTCAGTTTCACTTCGAGGAACGAGAGGCTGAAGTTGTGAACTTAAGAGAGATGAATAGGGGCACTTGTACCCCAATGTTTATAGCAGCACTGTCAACAATAGCCAAATTATGGAAAGAGCCTAAATGTCCATCAACTGATGAATGGATAAAGAAATTGTGGTTTATATACACAATGGAGTACTACGTGGCAATGAGAAAGAATGAAATATGGCCCTTTGTAGCAACGTGGATAGAACTGGAGAGTGTTATGCTAAGTGAAATAAGCCATACAGAGAAAGATAGATACCATATGTTTTTACTCTTATGTGGATCCTGAGAATCTTAACAGAAACCCATGGGGGAGGGAAAGGAAAAAAAAAAGAGGTTAGAGTGGGAGAGAGCCAAAGCATAAGAGACTGTTAAAAACTGAGAACAAACTGAGGGTTGATGGGGGGTGGGAGGGAGGGGAGGGTGGGTGATGGGTATTGAGGAGGGCACCTTTTGGGATGAGTACTGGGTGTTGTATGGAAACCAATTTGACAATAAATTTCATATATTGAAAAAAAAAGAGAGATGAAAAACTAATGATCTAAGAAAGACACATAAGATCCGTAGTGTTATGGGCAAGAGTCTGGTTTTATTCTGAAAGTCACAGAGGGCAATGAACAGGGAAGTGGTTTGTTCTTGGCATTTTAAAACAGATCTCTTCAGGTACAAGGGAAAAATCAGTGAGAAAGGACTATGACTGAAATTAGGAAAATTGGTTAGGAGGCTATTACAAAAACTTGGGAAAAATTGATGAATATTTAAACTTATGTGTTGTTTGAAGGACTGGAGAGACCAGGGTTCACTTGAGAGACATGAAGGCTGGAGAATGATCTGGTCACTTTGAAAGATTTCATGTACAGGTTGAGAGAGAGGAATGATAAAATGTCTTTCATATTTCTGGCTTGTGTGACTGGATGATTGGTGTTGCCGTTCCCTGAGATATACCTAATATAAACAAGGAAAGAGTAAGTGTAGAAAAGGCTAAAGTAAAAATGAGTTTAGCACTTGACATGTTGAATTCAGAGTGCCCTTGGGACTTTGGCATGCTGATATAGATTATGCTAGGATAAACTCTTTGCTAACAGATCGTAAACTCAAATTTATTCCTTAAAAGCAGTCTCTTTCATAATAATCTAATCATAAATGTATAAGCATAAATGCTTGCCCAAACCTTTTAATATGCCAACTTCAAGCAGTTAAGCACTAATGCCTCTTTTATATCAATGAATGGTTATATCTACAGTTAGATTCTATAAGTGAAAAGTGCATTTTCTCTTCCTGAGCTTAGATTCAATCACTGAAGAAGTTGTATATTTGCATTGTTACTGCCCCAAAACTCTAATTTCTGATTATAATGCATTAAATAGAAAACTGGCAGAAGGGATTTTTTTATGCATGACTTTCTCAAATGGCTATCTGATTTGGATGGATTTTAGGGAAATAAATACTTGAAACATTTAACTTTGCCTCCATTTTTCTATTGGGTCAAGATGAGCATCCTCAATTCAAAGTCTTATTTCAAGTTTTGAGTTTTATATAATATTTATGCTCAGAAAAATGTATCTGTTTACTTTGTAATGCAGTCTTCTCCATGTAATCTTCAGAGCCTGAGAAAAAAGCCCCACACTTTGGTTGAAATCTTCCAGTTATTCTGATGGCTTGTATTTCTCTCTTGGTTGTAACTGTACAAATAATATGGAATTAGCTAGTGCATTCATATATAGGCTGGCTTTCTGGAGTGTCCTGTATTGGGTAAGACCAAAGAACAGGGGTACTATTAGATGATGTTGTGTAGAGCTCCTTTAAGCCTTACTAAATCTTTTTATCAACAGGAGGGAGACATCCTGCTGAGATAATTTGCTTTCACATTCTCTCTCTGTCTCCCTTCTCCCAGACCTGAAAGAAACATTATACTGCAAAAAGCGTGTATGAACCGAATGGATGCTTAGACTCGTCCATAAATATACTCATACATAAATCAAAAGCTGCCATCAATGTGTAATGTCTATTCATTTGAAAATACATATCAAGCCCCTACCTCATCTCAAACACTATGTTAGACTCATATATACAAAAGCAAACTCAATAGTTGCTGTCCAGCAGCTAAGATGGAGTATAGTAGGGAATATAAGCCTTGATTCTTTTTTAAAAAAGATAATCATCAGTACATAAACCATAATATCATATAATTTTCCCTTTGTTGACATCTGCCTGAGGACCCTCAGGGTTAACTTATGACATCAAGCAAGTAGCCTTTTATTTTAGGGAAATCTTCCATAGCCTTCTTGTTACTGTAGCTGTGTTGGAAATGCATCATGTGTTTTAAAACAACTTGTTTGGATCAGAGTGGTTGAAAGAGAAATAAATCAAAAGAATTAGTGAATAAAAAAAAGCGTTTGCAATTCTTTGGTGCCATTGATGTTGGCTTAAGTTTTATCTTCTGAGGAAATTTTGTTAAGGTTGTACAGTAAGATAGAATCCTGTATTATATATGTATCCTAAAAATTTTATTCATTTTCTAGACCTTAAAATTGTCATTCATTTTCATTTTTTCATTTTTCTTTTTTTTTTAATTTTTATTTTTGAGAGGCAGAGAGAGACAGAGCGCAAGTGGGGGAGGGGCAGAGAGAGAGGGAGACACAGAATCGGAAGCAGGCTCCAGGCTCTGAGCTCTCAGCACAGAGCCTGATGCGGGGCCTAAACTCAGGAACTGTGAGATCATGACCTGAGCTGAAGTTGGACTCAACCGACTGAGCCACCCAGGCACCCCTCATTCATTTTCATTTAATTCTCTATGCTGTATTAATTTGCTGATATTTAACACATTTTAAAAGTTTCATTTCTGACAAAAATTATATTGTCTGAATATAAATTTTCAGAACAGATATAATTGGTGGAAATTTTAACATTTTTTTAAAAGCTGAATGAAATGAAAATATTTTTTTTTCAGAAAAGCAAATATCTCCTAGAATAAACATGAATGAATCCCCCAAACCAGAAATCTGGAGAAAAGGATGAATTCTTTTTGAAACATCGAAAAATATATAAAATTGTGTTATTTTACATAACAGAAAAAAAAACATTAAAAATGCTAAAAAGTCCATTTAAAATTTTAAGAAATGATCAGTAGGACTTCTGATCCCTGTTCCACATGCAAGGACCTAGAACTCACCACTGCAGCCTAACAACAAATAAAAAGCTGAACAAACTGAACAATCAACAACTCTTTTTGGATCCATAGAGAGAAAAGGACATTAAAGGGCAATAAAGGAATGCTGTGAGCAACTCTAGGCTCACAAATTTTAGGAGGAATGGACCAAGTCCTTGGTAAACATAACCTGCCAAAACTCACGCAAGAACTAGAGATCTAAATAAGCCTGTATTCGTTAAGGAAATTGAGTCAATAAATGATAACCTTCTAAAATGGAACAGAAAACACTGGTCCCAGTTGGGTTCACTGGTGAATTCCATCAAACATGTAAGGAAGAAATTACACCAATTCTCTATAATCTCTTTCAGAGGATAGAAATAATGGAAGTATTTCCCAAATTATTTAATGAGGCCAGTATTACCTATTACCAAAACCAAAGGCATTAAAGAAAATGACCAATATCTCTCCTGAACATAGATGCAAAAATCCTCCACAAAATGTAAGCAAATTGAATCCAAAAATGTATAAAATTAATTATCTATTATGGCCAAATGGGATTTATTCCATGTAGGCAAGACTGGATCAACATTCCAAAATTGATTAATGCAATCCATCATGCTGATAAGCTAAAAAAAGAAAAATCACATGATTATATCAGTAGATGCCAAAAAGCACAGACAAAATTCAGCAGCCACTCATGATAGAAACTTCCAGTAAACTAGGAATAGAGGGGAACTTCTGCAGCTTGATATAGAATAAGTACAAAACCTACCACTAACATCATAGACAATGATGAGTAAGCTGAAGCTTTCCCACTAAATCAAGTACAGAGCAAGGATGTCCCCTGTCATAACTCCTTTTCAATATCATATTGGAAGTACTAATGCAGTAAGACAAGGAAAGGGAATAAAATGTATACAGATTGAGAGAGAAGACATAAAACTATCTTTGTTCACAGACATGATCAATTATAGAAAATGTAGAACATCTGGAAGAACTGACAACATCCCATAACTGATAAGCAGTTATAGCAAGTTTGTAGGATACAGTGTTAATATACAAAAGTTCTTCACTGTTCTATAAACTAGAAATCAACAAGTATAATTTGAAGTTGAAATCACAATATTATTTACATTAGATCCCCCCAAATTAAATACTTAGATATAAATGTAGCAAACTGTATACAAGAATTGTATGCAGAAAATTATAAAACTGAATGAAATCAAAGCTAAACTAAATGGAGAGATATTTCATGGTCATGGGTAGGAACAATGTCAACAATATTGGCATCAATATTGTTAAGATGTCAGTACTTCCCAACTTGAATATTAGAGTCAATGCAATTTCAATTAAAAAAAAAAAAAACAAGTAAGTTATATTGTGGATATTGACGAAATTCATTCTAATATCTATATGGAGAGGCAAAGACCCCAAACAGCCAACAAAGTATTGAAGAACAAAGTTGGCGGGCTGATACTACACAACTTAATTCCTTCTTAGAAAACAACAGTAATCAAGACAGTGTGGCATTAAGAAAAGACAAATAGATCAATGAAACATAAAAGAGAGCCCAGAAAGAGGTCTTCAGAAATAGTCAACTGATTTTGGATAATGTAGTAAAAACAATACCATGAAGCAGAGATAATATTTTCAACAAATGGTGCTGGAACAACTGGGCATCTAAATGCAAGAAAAATGAAGCTAGATACAGACATTACACCCTTCACAAAAATTAAGCCAAAATTAATAAATGTCAAATCCAAAAGTATAATACTCCTAGAAGATAACAGAAGAGAAAACCTAGATGAACTTGGATATGGTGATGTGCTATGAGGTATAATACCAAAGATATAATCCATGAAAGAATTAATTGCTAACCTGAACGTGACAAAACAAAAACAAAAACAAAAACAAACAAACAAAAAAAACCCAAAAAAAAAACATCTTCTGCCCTGTCAAAGACAATGTCAAGTGAAGGTAAGAGGACAAGCAACAGACTAGGAAAATACATTTGCAAGAAACACATCTGATAAAGGACTATTATCTAAAATATGCAAAGAAATTACAAAGCCCAAGAGTCAGAAAGCAAACAACTCAATTTAAAAATAGGCCAAAGTCCTTAACAGGCATATCACCAAAGAAGTTACACAGATGGAAAATAAGCATATGGAAAGATACTCCATATCATATGTCATCAAGGAAATGCAAAGTAAAAATGATCATAATGAGATACCACTATGTACCTAAGACAGTGGCTAAAATCCAGAACACTCACAACACCCAATGCTGGGTGACAATGGGGAGCTACAGGAACTCTCATTCATTGGTGGTGGGAATACAAGATGATGCAGCCATTTTGCAAGACAATTTGATCATTTCTTACAAAACAAAACATTCTCTTAGCATATGATCCAGCAAATGTGCTCCTTCATATTTATCCAAAGGAGTTGAAAACCTTATTTCCACACAAAAATGTGCACATTAATATTTAGAGTTGCTTTGTTCATAACTGCCAAAACCTGGAAGCACTAAAGATATTTTTCAGTTGTTAAATACATAAACTGGTACATCTGGCCAATGGCATATTATTCAGTGCTAAAGAGAAATGAGTTATCAATCCATGAAAAGACATGAAAAGTAAAATAAGCCAATCTGAAAAGGCTACATACCATATGATTCCAATTATCTAACACTCTAGAAAAGGCACAACGGGGGATGTAGGTTAAAAACAAAAGTCTGTGGTTGCCAGTAGTTTGAGGCAGAGATGGGAGTGGGTGTCGAGGGATATAGAGGTGCAATACAGAGGATTTTTAGGGCAGTGAAGATACCCTGCACGATGCTATCACGATAGATACCTATCATTATACATTTGTCTCAACCCATAGAAAGTGCAATGCCAAGAGTGAACCTTAATGCAAACTATGCACTTTGGATGATTATAATGTATCAATATAGGTTCATGAGCAGTAACAAATGTACCATTTCTAGAAGTGGATATTGATAATAAGGAAATGCTATGTATATATGGGGGCAAGGGGTAAACAGGAAATTTCTGTACCTTCCTCTCAATTTTGTATTTATAATTCACAGTATCTCTCAATCCATAAAAAAATGCATCTTTTTCCCCCAATAAATCCACTTGGAGTTGGCCACAGTTGCCAGTGGATTTACAATTATTTCCTTGATAATAAATAAATAAATAAAGTAAGTAAGTAAGTAAGTTCCAAGTGCAGTGGATATCTTTCTCTCCCATAAGTCACTCTCATCTTTGGCTTGCTCTCAAAATATCTTGGGAGTTATTGTTGCTTTTGCCAGTACCTCTTACATAAGCATCTTATATTGCAACAACTTCCAGGTAAATAAACTGCTTTGCTTAGAGTCTTAAAATTATATAGTGCCATATACATTTTGCCTAGAACAAATTATTCAGTTTTTGTAACATATATGTGTCATCTTTTTTTGGTTTTTACCCTTAATTCAGATGTTTATTTCTTAACTGTGTTTTCTGTCAGTCCTTTCCTTAGCTTTTTTATTAAAAATATTTTTAACATTTATTTATTATTGAGAGACAGAGAGACAGAGAGCATGAGCATAGGAGGGGCAGAGAGACGGGGAGACACAGAATCCAAAGCAAGCTCCAGGCTCTGAGCTGTCAGCACAGAGCCCGATGCGGGGCTTAAACCCACAAACTGTGAGATCATGACCTGAGCTGAAGTCATATGCTTAACTGACTGAGCCACCCAGATGCCCCCTTTCCTTAGCTTTCATTGATGGTGACTTGGTATGAAATTGGCAGGGGCTTGGATAGGAATGATGCCTGCACTCACATTGCTCCTCTTTCCTTGAAAACTTCTGCATATCCTCATTGGAGAGTAGTGTATCAAATTGAAGAACAAACAGAGTGCAAAAAGCAAATTAGTAAGATGTTGAAAGTCAGTCTAAATCTGATTCCTTAAGTGTCATATCTCTAGAAAGCCTTCCCTAAAGTTGGCATCTAGATAAGTATCCTTTATCAGTTTACACACAGTAGTGTGTGTGTGTGTGTGTGTGTGTGTGTGTGTATATGTGTCTGTGTGCATGCGTGTGTATACGTAACTGAATTTACTGCATTACAATATAATTATCCCTTATTAGAGTGTGAGCACCCTGGGGGTAGAGAAATATATATATATCTATATATCTATAGATATATAGATATATAGATATATTTCTATAGATATATAGATATATATCTATAATATATAGATATATATAGATATAGATATCTATATATAGATAGATATTATAGATATATATCTACATATATAGATAATATATAGATAGATAATATATAGATAGATGTATATATATATAATATTAGAAATCCCAATACCTGATTTAATACCTGAACATAGAATAATTTCAGTGTATATTGGTTGAAATAGGTAAGGTAAATTTCATACAAATGAGAATAGATGGTATTTCTTCTCAGTATGAAATGTTATCATTAAGTATCTAAATTTATTTCCTATTTAGATAATTGTGTATGCGTTTGCCTAATTTGTTTAACGTGATCATACTCAGTAAGAGGACGTGTTAAATGTGAAGTTTAATGTGAACGTGCCACTTGACTAGTGTACTTTGGAACTCTATCTTAATAAAGGGCATAAGTCTGTTAATAGTACCCTTAATAAATTTTCTAGAAAAATCTCTCCTGAGACAGAGTGATTTGAACGTTACTTAAAAATACCTCGTTGATGGGGCACCCAGGTGGTCCAGTTGGTTAAGCATCTGACTTTGATTCAGGTCATGATATCACAGTTTGTGAGTTCGAGGCCCACATCGGGCTCTGTTATCACCACAGAGCCTGCTTCAGATCCTCTGTTTCCCTCTCTCTCTGTCCCTCTCCTGCTCACTATCTTTCAAAAATAAATAAACATTAAAAAAATATGTCATTGATGATTAATAGGTACTAATAGATATTTAAAATTAATTACATAATTATGGTTCCAAATGCTGAAGTCATGCTAAAATTATAATGACACTAACTAGAAATGGCTTCCTGGGTTATTTTCACATACTATTGAATAAAAAAATCAGAATAAGTTTTTAGTTGGTTTAGCAGCTAACAATTCAGCTTGAATTTAATCTGACACCCACAACAAATATAAAATTGGATTTGTCTATTTTCTAATATGATACCAAAAGCCATCTTAAAACATCCATGAAAGAACCCATGACCCTGGTGATAAAAGGATTTAGTGTCTAACAGAGTATGATAGAAGCAGCCTCTCTACAGATACTAAGGTGTCCTAAAAATTAATGCAGAAGGTGTAGAAAAGTTGGATTTAGAACAAGAATAAGGTGTAATATGTAACTACAATTAAAAAAAATGTAACAACAATAATTAAGGCCTATTCACATGATATGTTATCAAAATGTTTTTACTGCTTATGCTGCTAGTTCATGGCTTATAAAATATATAATGTCAGCAGGAAAGAAAGAACTGAATTCTGATTGCTATAATCAACCCCTGCGGCCCTGCATATGTTTTCTGCTATTTCTGAGAACAGATATAGTTAGAACACAGGCCTCAAATACTCCTTGACCGGTCACTTATTGGAAGGGCCTCTGGTAGTGATCTGAGATACACAGAATTTAGAATCTGTAGAAAAAACAAGTACCCATAAAACATATATGGCAATAGTGCTCAGAATTGGTATAAATAATGATTAAGTCGGGTTAACAATAATGTTAGAGAACTTTATAGAGGCCATGACCATTTATTTATAAGTTTTGGATAGATTAGACATAGAAATGAAATAACAAATATATCTGCCGTCACTGAGTATTATGGTACTTAATAGCATTATGTTAAACAACTATGCCGTGAAGTGGCTCTTACTGTTCCCATTTTATCCCTAAGAAAACCAGGTGACTTGTACAGGAGATATACAGCTGATAAATGTGAGAATTGGAATTTGAGTTCAGGGCTCAACTGATTCTAAATCCCAAGCACTTTACATTATACCGTGCTGACTGCTAATATCATCTCAAAGTCAATTTTCCCTATTTAAACAATGTAGTTCCCTATTTAAACAACATAGTTCCAACTTTCAAGTAATGAAGAATTGTAACAGAATAGATAAAAGATGAGAGCTTAAAAATGAGAAAGTCAACTTCCCCAGACATCTCATTATAGCCGCTTCTTAGAAGACTTTTTTTTTTCCCAATGTGTACCATTTGACCCTAGTCAGAATGGACAGCGAATTGGCTTAGAATTTCATTCAGCTGCAAGTAACACAGACCAGAAATAATCCTAGCTTCAATATGATAAAAGTTTCTCTCTTGCTCTCTCACTCTCTTTTCCTCTCCCCCTCTCTTTCTCTTTGTTTCTTTCTCAAGCACAAAGACTAGAGCTATGTAATGCTGAGCTATTTTGACTGATAGGTGGTGACTCAATAAAGGGCCCTTTTTTTCCCCTCTTTTCCTATTCCCATTGTTTGCATGGGTCTCCCATCTTTAGGATCGGCTCCTGATCCAAAATGTCTGATGGAGCTCTAGTCATCATACCTGCAGTTCAGAGAACCAGCAGGAATAAGGGAGGAGGTACCTGATAACTCTGGCTGATTCTGAAAGAGCTTTCTCTCAAACCTACCCCCCAACTTCCACTTGTTAGTTACCTCCAGCTGCATGGGAAAATGGGAAATGTAGTTATTTAGCTATAAAAGTTGTTATCTAGAGTGATCCGTCGGTTTTGTTACTAAGGAAGAAGGAAGAACAGGATTGAGTAGCAGTTTGATCCCCAAGCACTAAAGTAACAAAACAGTGAACATATTCCAGACATGCATTTCAGTAGCTTGGCTCTCTTGTTAGGGTTAATTGGGAGTCTGTGCAACTCCCAATGGGAGAGTTTCAAAGGGAAAACTGAGTGATCTAGTAATTTATGCAGCTCAAGTCAGGTGAAAAATTCAGTTAAACTCTTATGATGTGCTCTGTGTCACAAAGCTGTCTGTCTGCTTACATTTTCTCTCAGCCCATCAGAAGGAATTAACTTAATCAGCAGTACAAGATCAAACTGTATTATGTATGCAATTTTATACTCTGAGCAACTTTCCATCAGTTTAAAAGCCATTTTCATGATAAATCATCAAAATCATGTCTATATTTTCACAGTCAACTTTTTATTTTTATAAGTCACATTCATAAATATATAATATCTGACATCCACATGTCCTGATGATATTTAGATATCATGTCCCTTGGGAAACATTTCAAATGATGCAATTCACAATATGGAGAAGATTTATGACAAGTCAAGTTTAAGGTTGCTTCTATATTTTTCTTTGATCTAAATTAATTCCTTGGTAGGAGTGTGTGTGTGTGTGTGTGTGTGTGTGTGTATGTTTAAAACAGGGAAGCAGTGTAGCACTGTAGAAACAGTGTAAACTTTGGACTTGAATAAATCTCACTTTAAATCCCATCTTAGACCATTATTTATTTGCTATTTGACTTTGCACAAGTTGTGTAAATTCTCTGAGCCTCATCTTTAATTGTTAAACTGTGATTTTGGCTCATACCTAGGCCTGAGAACCTCTGTAGTGTGGTGTATTTCAGAAATGTCTATTGGGGGCCTGGGTGGTTCAGTTGGTTAAGCGTCTGACTTTGGTTCAGGTCATGATCTCACAGTTCGTGAGTTCGAGCCCCATGTCTCACTCTGTGCTGACGGCTCGGAGCCTGGAGCCTGTTTCAGATTCTGTGTCTCCCTCCCTCTCTGCCCCTCCCCTACTCATGCTCTATCTCTCTTTGTCTCTCAAAAATAAACAAACATTAAAAAATTTTTGAAAAGAAATGTCTATTTACTCCCTAATCAGTAGCCTACCAACAGGTCAGTCTTCCTTTGTTAACTCAAAGTAAACCGAGTTCCAAGAACTGGGCACCTGCTTTCTCAAGTCACCACCAGTTCAGAGATGGAGCATGTGCAGCCAAAGTGTATCTTCCTGGTTGAGCACATTCTATAGGACGGAACACATTGTGGTTTGTAACTAATTCTTACTGTCCTGAGGGGACTGTGCAATCTGGACACAGTACAGTGTCATTAAACTAAATTTGTCCTCATGCCAGCCCTTTAAGTCCTAGGAAAGGAACAAGTTGTGAGGAAAAATGAAAACCAGAACAAAACGTAACAAAGTACGACTGCTATGCTACCTCTTGCTACACAGAAACTCTTGTTTTGGGATCTGCTAAAAATTCAATGGGGAAAATGCATTAGCTCACTTTTGCCATGAACTGTACTTGTATCTTTTGCCTCCCAAATCCTAACTTGAGTGCCTGGAAGCTGATGTTGAATAGCTGCAGTACTCACCATAAAAAGTAGGACTGCCAAGAAAAGCAGGACCATCCCTAAGAGCGGAGTGGTGGATGGTAGATATGCCCACCATGCCCAGCCCAGCTGAGATGGCTCCTTGGCAGAGAACTGCTCAGTAGACTGTTCAGGAGGAACTTCAGTTCCTGATGACTGAGTGTGAAAACCATGAGAATGGAGCACATAAAAGTCACCCTTTCAGAGCCTTCCAGAAATACAGAGGAGGACAGGGAATACAAGGGATTAAGAATCCTGAAGGCAAGCAGATGCAGATCATGAGTCTATGAAATTTGACTATGTATCTATGGTGATACTCATTTATATTTACCCTTGTATTCCAAGTCTAGCAATCTGGTTTCTGTTTTATTCACTATGTATTATATTGTGTATCAATGATATTTTCAACTGAAAACCTGAGTAAAGGAAAAATCTTGATTGTTAGTACTCTAGGAGACAGCAAATGTTCTAAGATTTTCCTAAGGAGCAGTGGCAACGTGTTGGGGCCTGAGACTAGACAGCATGAAGCAAAACTAGTGGATCTAGAGGATGAATCAGAAAACACATATAGAGAACAGGCTACCAAAGCCAGTATGGTTGACTGAGAAGCTAAAATAATCAGGAAGTCAACGTTGAGTGTACATATCCGAGAACTATTCTGGACAAGAGAAACTACACTTTGGGTAAAAAAGCAGGAGACTGAGAGACCGTCAATGTGGTAAACAAATAAATATGAAGTAATTAGTATGGGGCAGCTGATATATGGATAAGTGTGGCCACTTTTTGTTTGGTTACTCTGACCATAATAAATAGGAACAAATTAAATAATGTGGCTGGATTTTGTAAACAACCTGTGAGCTTGAGGCTTGGATCTACCTAGAATCCCCTTCATTAGTTTGAAGATCTCACTTCTTTAATGTGGAGATCCTACATAGATAGGGCCAGTCCTTAAGGATACTGGAATTCTGTAACTTGAGCCCCAGACCAATTTACCCTAATAATGAGTTGCAGTATATTAATAACAGCATTTCCCATTTGCTTGAAATTTTATTTGCCCAGATTCTGCTTGGATTTGTTTTACCTATCTAATGGCATCCTCAGAGACCCCCTGCTGATGATAACCTATATTATATATATTATCAATGGATGATGCATCAGCCTTTAAGCGCCTGTTCCTTAGTAACAATATATCTAAGTTCTGTGTCCATCTTCTTAAATGGTCAAGTAAGAGTCACTGCTGAGAGTACCTTCTCTTCCAATCTGATCTTTACTGGCTATTAGGATGATGTCCATTATGCAGACTAACCTGCTAGCCCCAGACACAAAGTCTTAGTCATAATAGAAACTTTATTCCAAAGAGCTAGTATGATTTAAAGTGAATTTGATATCTTAGCTTAAAGGAATGGGAAATGAAACAGACTAAAATGTAAATTCACCTGTCATCAAAAGGATCAGGACTTAGGGTCCCACTGCATGGTAACCATCTGATTTGGTGAAATGATGGAGAATGTGCCCTCTGACTAGGTGCATATGCTAGTGACCGGACAGCTCAGTTGCTTAGCCATATGATAGGATCTCTTCTCCAACCTTTGTCTGGAATTGATCAGTGCTTCTAGGATTTTTGACCTCTTCTTAAATGGTTTCCCCAGAATATGGCCTCTTTATCAGACAATCCTGGGCTCTTGAATTTGCATCCAAAGCTATCTTTTTTTTATTTGATTTTGTTAATCACCTCACCTCCTGAAACAGGAGC
>NW_026059638.1:40917-53948 GCF_023721935.1 Panthera uncia | reverse complement strand
CCAAACAGGGCCTGTGTGTCTTGGGAGTGTGCCGTGCTCCCTCTGACGGGGGGGAGCAAGTGATTGGTTTGCCACCTACGTTTCGCACCTACCTACCGGCGTGCGCTTATGTGCGTGGGCGCCCTGGCTGTGCGCGTGCGCAGAAGTCGGCCTGTGCGTGTGCGCACGCTGAGAAGGGAGAAAGAAAAAGGGGGGGGGGGGAAGAAAAAGCAAGGACAGTTTAGTTGTGCCTCGGAGAAGCTGGAGGACAGAGGAGCCATGTTTTGGGGGTTTGGGGCGGGGAACGTGGCGGCATGTGGCTTGTAGTCAGCCTCCCACGGTGGACCCCGGCAGTGGGCTTCCCCGGTGGAACCCTCCTCTGGCCATGTCCCCAGTTCCCAAAGGGACACACCATCGAGGCCCTACACCTCTCCATTTCCGCCGCACTGTGGATACCCAGGACCCCGCACCTCCCTCGCTAGATGACCCAGATCCACTGCCAAGGTCTCTGTGGGTCTCCTACCCAGGTCCGAGCTCTAGGACCTCTGGTAAAAACACCAACCCATTCATGACGGCCCCACCACGGTCCTCTAGGTACCTCCCAAAGGCCCCTCGCCCAGATACTGTCACATTGACATTAGCGCTTCAACAGATGGCAGAAGGGGGCATGTTCAATACACTGCAGTAACCTGTTTTTTTTTTTTTTTTTTCAAGTTAGGAAGACAGAACATATTTTATTTGAAACTTTTGACTGATGAAGGCTTTTAACCGTTTAGGTGCCTGGTGTGCGGGCCTCCGTTTGTTCAAGAAAGGCAGCTCGCCCTCAATCCAAGTGCTGTAATATGGAGCAGGTGTGGGGTTCTCCGTGCAGGATTGGGAGACCAGGGGTTGGGAAGAGGCTTTCCGGGTCCCGAAGCCACGTGTGCGGGTCTGCCTTGCCAGGCCCGTGCCCGTCCATGTTCACGGTCGCCGGGCCTCTGCTGGGGCAAGGGCAGCTTCCTGTGTTCGCCGGCAGCCCGCTGCATCCTTACATGGCTCTGAGATACTCCCCTCTTCTCTTCGGCCCAAGGCATCCCCGTTTCCACCGTGGCACTGTCTAGTATGATCCAGAAAGGCGGCAGTTCAGGCAGGGAGTCGAAGGTGTTCCCGAGAGAGGGTAGCAGCCAGCCTTGGGTGCAAGAGACGGGGTGCAGGTCCCTGAGACGATACGCAGGAAATGGCCTTAAACAGTGACGTGCCATTGAAACGTGAGGGGGTAGCCCTCGCTCTGTGTCCCTGGCCGAGTGCTGGGAACACAAGTGTCCGCCCCGGAAATGGAGAAGCACCCGGGTTTGGGGGGCCGGGGATGGGCTGGGAGGCGGGGCTGGCAGGTGGCTCTGGGCGACCCGCTCCGCCGCCGGGATGGCAGGCCGCGCTTCCCAAACTGCCTGTGACTTTGACCAGATTTGTTGCAGTTTTCAACCCCTTGCCAACTAAACGCAACATGATAAAAATACATTGCTAGAAGAATGGCGTGGAACAGAAAGACCTACAATACACAAGCCTCAACGTCTTATTCTCAGATGCAACAGACATACAATTTTTCTGATAAATGGCTTTTAAAAGTTTCTAAACGCCTTCCCTTGGTTCTCTTCTGACCTCATTGCAGACTGGCCCCCGGTCACAGACACACTTGGGCAGCCTTATGCTGAATGACAAGTAGAGGTCAAAAGCCGGGATTTAAAATACGTATATTTATGATTATGAGGTTTTCATTAAATTTTCAGGAAAAAAAATCAATGCACATCATATTCAATTTGCTTTATTTTTAATCTGCTTTCAAATCTTTTCTGGTTAGCAAGCACACATTTTACGGCGTTATAGTCCTCAACTGTGTTTATATTCTGCTTTTACTCACTGGCCCTTTTCTCACATGTACACTCCCAGAACCCCTTCCTGGGTCTGAGCCTTCTCACCGGCCACCCAGTCACCTGGTGGCTATCCCAGCTTGCGCACTGTTCTCCCCTCTCCCCTCTGTTCCCCGTTCAAGCTCTCTGAGGTGCCTGAGTGTCTGCTCGAGTCACAAATTGGTCTCCTTCTTTGCCTCTGGCCCCCTCTTGCCTCTCCGGCTTCATTTCTTATTTATTTCCTCCGCTGTGACCGCTCCCACCCCATGTGCTTCAGCTGCTGAGCCCTATGCAGTTCTGGAAGGTTCCCGCCTTTCCATGCCTCCCTGCCTGGGGCTCCCGGTAAACCAGCCTCTGCGCTGGCCCTCGGCAAACGGTAGCTGTTTGCTCTTATGGAGAACTCTGCATTTTGTTGCATTTCCCCCCAGATATTTTTCTATCACAAACAGCACTGAATTAAAACACTTTTCTGCAACCTCTTTTTTTTTTATTTTTTATTTTTATTTTATTTTTTTAACGTTGATTTATTTTTGAGACAGAGAGAGACAGAGCATGAACGGGGGAGGGGCAGAGAGAGAGGGAGACACAGAATCGGAAGCAGGCTCCAGGCTCTGAGCCATCAGCCCAGAGCCCGACGCGGGGCTCGAACTCACGGACCGCGAGATCGTGACCTGAGCCGAAGTCGGCCACTTAACCAACTGAGCCACCCAGGCGCCCCTTTTTTTTTTTAAGCATAGGAATTAATTCCCGCAAATGGAATTAGAGAGTCCCAGCTTATGGACCCTTTATAAACGTTGTTGCATATTGCAGACTTGTCTTCCAGAAAGGTTGAACCACATTTCAGTGTCAACATCAGTAAATCCTGAATTTTAACTCAGAAATATTGTGCCACCATCGGCCTCAAAGTAAGTTTTAGGCTAGAGTGTATGGTGGGTTCTTATGTTTGTAATAGCTAATGTCAAACGGATTGGCTTCCCACTTTAGATGCTCCTTCTACAAAGGTCGGGGCCTGTCTCCCAACATTCCTTTGCCCTGAAAACAACAGACACGTAATCAATACGTGATGATGGTGACGCCAAGTGAGGCGAGCAGAAACGAAGATAAAAGCTTTGTTTTCGGAAGATGTCCCTCGTTGGTGTGTCCGGCAAAGGGGGGAGAGGAGTGATAACAGACGGCCAGTGCACCGCGTAAGATACGCCTAGGCGCGCTGCTGGCAGGGTTGACCTGGGTACGCCATCACCGGGGTCTTTGATTATGTGTCATATTTACAGATGAGAAAACTAGAGCGCATAGAGCTTCCATACCTTGCCCAAGGTGGTGAGTTCGTAGCACACACAGTGAGGCTGGGATGCGACCCTGGGCAGCCCAGAGCCCCCCACCACCCTGAGACAATGCTGGGTTTAGCCTCTGCCCAGCTTGATGGCATAGTTCTTCTGTGGGGCTTTTTTGGGGGCACTTACCATTGTGAGGGTTGTTATTACTCTAGAAAAGTTTTTTTTTTTAACTTTTTTTTTTTTAACGTTTATTTTTGAGACAGAGCATGAACGGGGGAGGGTCAAGAGAAAGAGCGAGACACAGAATCCGAAACAGGCTCCAGGCTCCGAGCTGCCAGCACAGAGCCCCGACGCGGGGCTCGGACTCCTGGACCGTGAGATCATGACCTGAGCTGAAGTCGGACGCTCAACCGACTGAGCCACCCCGGCGCCCCTCTAGAAAAGTTACAAGTTCAGCACAGATAACTTTTTTTTTTCTGAGCTGCCGGAAAGTGGTTACCCACCTGGTGCCCGAATACCGTGGGATATCTCCTCACGACCCGGCTGTGCTTCTACATAATCACAATGAAACTCTCAGGATCAGGACGTTAGGGCTGATGCGTCACTGCCATGCCACCGTGAGATTCCCCTGACAGCGCCCCATTTGTCTCAGGGATGTCCGCCGTAATGAAAGGATCCAGCTGAGGCTTGAACATTGCAGTGGGCGTCTTGTCTCGAGTCTCCTTCAGCCCAGAGCCGTGCCCCAGTCTTTCTTGTGCATTCTCATGACCTGGACACTTTTGAAAGCTGCAGCCCATCGTTTTGTAGAACGTCTTTCAGCCTGGATCTGTCTGATGTTTCCCCGGGACTAGACATAGACTGCGTGTCCTTTTTTTTTTTTTTTTTCAATTGCGACAATACATATGACAAAATTTACCGTTCTTAACCATTTTTTTTTAAATTTTTATTTTAAGGTTTAGTTATTTAGTTTTGAGAAAGAGAGAGAGCGAGCAGTGGAGGGGCAGACGGAGGGGGAGAGGTAGAGAATCCCAAGCGGGCTCCGAGCCGTCAGCACAGAGCCCCCTCTCCGTCTCACGAACTGTGAGATCATGACCTGAGCCGAGATCAAGAGTCAGGGGCTTAACCGACTGAGCCACCCAGGCGCCCCAACCATTTTCAAATGGACAGTCCAGGGGGCACGTGGTGGCTCAGTCGGTTAAGCCTCTGACTTCCGCTCAGGTCATGATCTCCCGGTTCGTGAGTTCGAGCCCCACGTCGGGCTCTGTGCTGACAGCCCAGAGCCTGGAGCCTGCTTCAGATTCTGTGCCTCCTCTCTCTCCCCATCCCCCACTTGCGCTCTCTCTCTCAAAAATAAACAAACATTTAAAAAAAATATTTTTTAATGGACAATCTGGTTGTGTTAAGTTGTGTAAAAGCGTGCTTTTGTGAGTGTGCTAGACGTTTCAGGTAGGCGAGACCAGCCCTCCCTCCCCCAGTCTTCCCCCTGTATGGTCCTGTGGCCCTTTGCAGGTGCCTCCCCAGGGCATTTGTCCCGTGATTCCGTGTGCCACTGTGGGTCTGCCCCCCCCCCGCGAGAAAGACACTTTCTTAGGAACGCCTGGCACGTAGTAGGTATGCAATCAGTGATGACATAATAAAGCAAACCCTTGGGGGAAATTATAAAATAGAGAGTAATTTGATTTTCCAGGAGCATAAGAAGGTACCCAAACTGATGTCACTGCCGAGTACATCAGTGCTCCATGAAGCCTTTATTGATTCTTAGCCAAAATGGAACCTTAAGAAATTACCCCTGAGGGACACCGGGGGAAGATGATTGTTTTTATGTGCTTTCATTGTGGAATTCACCGAGCGTTCCGTCAGATTTCCTTGAAGTGCTTCTTCTGCGTGACCTCCCAGAAAATACGAGGCTGATCTGGGAGTGCTCCACGTCAGCTAACGTGCTCACGTTAGAGAAGATGTACTTGAGTGCAGCGCAGCCTGGAATTTTCTGGGCAGATTCCTGAATTGGAAACGATAGCATCTTGGGCCTTTTCAGGAGCCCAGAACCCGAATCCTCAGTGCCTGTGGAAAATGGGTCAACTCTTCAGAACAGTAGGACTATTGTGCACCCGCCCCCCCCACGGGGCCATTATTGACGATATTTTGGCGTTAGAATTCAGATTTTCTTGGCATTGACACTGTGTATTAGCTTCTCTTCCTTTCGTAAACAGATTACTCAGGTAACTAATTTCCATGTGAAATAATCCAGAAAGAGGTAACCATTCTCCAGAAAGTGCTTGCCCTTTGCCATTGTGCTTTCAAGCGTTCAACCAGCCGAGTGAAACCAACGACAATATTTTTTCACTCTTGGAGGAAGATAAAACTATTCAAATGTATTTTTGTTCACCTACGGAGCATTCGAACGCTATTTAAAATAAACAGGGTATGAGGGCAGATCACTATTTCTGACATTGCAAACAGTCCAACCAGGCTTACAGATATACTTGGGGGATTATTTTTCTTTGTACTAAAAATAAAAGTTTTAAAATAACCCACTTGTCAAGAAGAGTTTCTTGGTGCTGGAGAAAAGGGCAGAGATTGGGAACCTTTATCCTTTATTTACACTGATCGCGATCTCAACACAGCATTAGTTTGTAAGGACAGGTTCCCCCACTCTCTGAACGTGGCGTGTCCCTGTGAAAACCTTCTTAAGCTGAAGTGGCATAAAGCAAAGAAGCAATTAGCATTTGTATGGAAAAGTTTCGAGCGTTTCCAGACACCCCCAAAACTCCACTGTCTTTGGACTTTCTTTTCTTAGGACGTTTCTTGCTAAATAAAGGATGCGCAAAATCAATCAAGATAGAGCACCGAGAGGCAAGCTCAGTGCTCCAGGGACTAATCGCGAAGATGCTGGGTGTAGTTCCTGGGGAAGGCGCTTGGGGGCGTCACTCTGGTCGCGCGCCGCCTCTATGTGACTTGCTGCAAAACCAATGCTGAACGCTCTCGTAGCTTTTTGCCTTCTTTCGTAGAAGTGAAAGTCCTGTTCAATTTCTTGTGGTTAAGAGAAAGCAGGTACTACATAGGTCTTTGGTAAAAGCAGAGGGCCGGAACGCGAACTTTCGAAAAGTGGGGTATATACCGCTTTGCCGGACATTACTCTTACTTATTCTTTTATTTCGCCACTAATTCTCCATTGACGTCCCCCCCAGGCACTCACAGCTTTTCCCCAACAGACGTAACGTTCTTCTGATGTCTTTGTGAAATCGTGTCAATAGTTCCGATTTTTAACACACTATTTTTTTGTTGTTGTTGCCACTTCAACCAAATGTTCTTCTGGTACATCTTAAGCTATTATATTAAGTATTAAAATTATTAGAGAATTGCAAAATAGTTTCCATTATAAAACCCTGCTTTCATCATTTACAACTTTACAGCAATCCCCTTACAACGAGGTTTTCCAGTAAATGGAGGTCCCACAAAAGTCAACAACCTTGAGCTGAAGATCAGTCTGGATATTCATCGTTCGCTTCTGTTCTTCTTCCTCATTTTTCCCTCATATTCTCTATTCCCTGTTTGTTCTAAGTGTAGAATACGGGAAAATGATAAAGGAAGATCCTGCTTTTAAATTCTTACAGATGTTGAGGTTGGTATCTTTATGTGGAACAGTTCGCAGAAGGAGTTTTAACATTTGCCTTCAGGGCACCTGGGTGGCTCAGTCCGTTAGGCGGCCCGACTCTTGATTTCCGCTCAGGCCACGATCTCCCAGTTTCTGAGTTCGAGCCCCACATAGGGCTCTGCACTGACAGCGTGGAGCCTGCTTGGGATTCGGTCTCTCTCCCTCTCTTTCTGCCCCTCCTGTGTGCTCTTTCTCAAAATAAATACATAAACTTTAAAAAATAAAATAAAATTCGCCGTCTCACAGGTACTTGCATCCTTTCCTATGTGTGTTCTTCCTCACTAGCACCTTCGTGGAGGCCGGTGTCTATGCCAATAGATGCCTTTGGTCAGCCACACGCTCAGACTAAAGCCTTATGCTTGCTTGTTAGTCATAAATCGTGCAACCTTTATTCCTCACTTAAACAGATTCTAGGTTTGTATCAGAGTGCTCAAAAATACCTAGCATCTGACTTCTTGCATTAAAAGATACATTCGGGGGGGGGGGGGGGGGGGGATTTTTTTTTTAGCGATCCTACCCCTATGTCGGGTCAGAGCCCGAGACCTAAATGAGCTCACCAAAGTTCCTGTTAAGTAGTGTTTGCTGACTCACCACTGTAATCTGAGGGCGGGTCCACGTACCCAAACCGTCGTCCCTTTTTCGGTACTATCTCGGGGATTTACAGGAAGGCGTATTTGGGTACAGCCGTCTTGGGTCACAGTGAGAGGGCACGCAAGTGTATGTAGACTCCGCCAGTTGTGAGCTGCACGACCTTGGGCGAGTAATCTGAGCTCCCCGAGCCTCTCATTTCTGCGAAGGTAAAGATAAGAACGCCTTCCCTTCGTCCTCTCCACGGGTTTCGGGAAACTCAAATGAGTTCATGCGTTTGAAAAGACCTTGTAGACTGCAAAGCATAGTTTGAGTGTAACTTAGGATCATTATGTCAGAGCCGGCGTAATAAACTGGAAATACCTGAGCCACGTTCTCAGAGGAACATCAGGACCTTCTGTGGGACCCAGTTCCGTGTATTTGGAAGGACTTAATCCGCTGGAACAAGGGTACGTTTGAGAGCTTGGCATTTAAAGCATTAGGCTGATTAGCCCATTACCAGCAGGACATTTGTGCACCTCACAAACAAGCCCTTTATCTTCTTGCTTTGCCTGTGAAATTTACAGAAACACCTACATAATAGGATTCCTCACGGAGCTTGTGCTTGTCTGAACTCATTTGTGAGCATATCGGTCTTTATCCAGAACAAACAGGCTTTAATGAAAGTTCTTACAGAAAGAATCCTGTGCTGTGTGAATCAAACAGCCTGTATGAAACTTCCTGACGCTACTTAATTTGTCAGACAAGTTTCTTTTATTTTTTTCCCAATCCTGGCCTTGTTCTGAATTTTCCAACGATTCCTGGAATAAGTAGGCTACATTTATTCATCTATGCCTTCTCACAATTTCCAGTGACTCCGATGGGAGTTTCATGCAGCTGGGTTGACAGCAATTTATGGGTTTTTTTTATTATTATGATTACTTGGAAGCCTGTTTTTAGTGTCCAGGTAAAATGTTTTTATAGCGCTCCATTAGCATAGAATTTAATACACTTGAGTGTTACTATCTCTGCCTGCTTTCCCGCACTTGGTTCCATTATATAAGCTGAATCATATTATTCAGGATTGTAATCTTTGCCATCTCTGCCATTGTCCTTTTAGATGCTCTGGATTCAGAGCGCTGGGGCTGAAGGATCCTTTACCATTGACTTTGCAACACATGAGACCGTGATCCGGGGAGATGGAATGTTCTGCCCAGTGCAGCTCAGCTTGTTTTTGCCAAAGCTGGGGCTAGAAACCAAACCCACCTCCTGGACCAGCATCCCTTCTAAGACGCCATGCCTCTTTGGAAAGCCAGAGTAAAACCTCTGCTATTCAAAACTCTTTAGACAGCCAAGTTTTCTGTAGAGAAGGGAATATATAACAATGGTCGAAAGCTTAATATTTAATCATTTTGAGATCAGTGTGTAAAATGGACAGTCTGGGGGCGCCTGGGTGGCTCAGTCAGTTAAGCATCCGACTCTCGATTTCAGCTCAGGTCATGGTCTTAGGGTTGTGGGATCGAGCCCCACATCCAGCTCCGTGCTGAGCACGGAGCCTGCTTCAGATTCTTTCTCTCTCTAAAATAAAAAAAGAAAAGAAAAGAACTGTGCTTTTTTTCCCATCAGTAGTACATGAGACCACAGGCACCTCCTTGACAGCTTGAACTGTCAACATGGTTTTCCACTGGCTATGATAGATCGTTCTTCACTATTTTAAGAATTTGCGTTAGCCTGGGTACAATTTCATTGTCGCCTTTCTTCAGATTCTGATTCTGAGTCAAACATCCGAGAGAATTCAGCACGAGGCACAGCCTTAGTTCCTCATCCATGAGAGAGGAACGGTGCCTCTCTCACGGAGTAGGTCGGTGCCTGCAGAGTACCTGCCTTGGAACCCGGGAGACAGGGAGCTGTCAAGTTCACGATGGCTACTGTTGCCATCGCCTTCGCCATCGTCACCGTCGTTATTTGCTAAGTCTTTCAACGTCACTGCCGGTGACAGATGGACACCACCTTCCTCATCTTTTAGGTACCGTTAAATGCTAACGTTGAGTTAGTGTTCGTTATTTTTTAGAATTATCTGGAAATTTGAAGACCCACCACCTGTACTGGCTAACATGCATGTTAACATGTCCTTCAGCCTCGCGGCTTCCCCCTGCACCCCCCGGCCTGGGAAGAGTGCATTGTGATGGTTGAAGTGGGACGCCGGGATTTCGCAGTGTTCGGGTCGGGTTTGATTTCTGGCCTTCCTCTTGAGTCACTCCCTTGACTTGAACCTTCACATGATCTGCGTCAGCCTTTCCATGGGTGAAAAAAAGACATCCACGGGTGAAACAAGCCACACCTGGTCGGATTGTTGCACGAGTCAGGGGCTGCTGCATCCCAAACGGGCTCCAGGAATGAGCCGTGTGCGCACCAAGGGTCTGGGCGAATGGGCATTGCCTTTCGATGACTCTGGTGTGGGCTTCACAGCTTCAAATTAGAGTACCATAAAGTGGGGGCGCCTGGGGGGCTCAGTTGGAAAAGTGTCCGACTCTTGATTTCGGCTCAGATCACGGTCTCACGGTTGGTGAAATCGAGCCCAGCATCAGGCTCTGCACAAAGAGTGCAGAACTTACTTGGAATTCTCTCTCTCTCTCTCCTTCTCTCCCTCTCTCTCAAAATAAATAAATAAACGTTTTTAAAAAGGAAACACTCACAAAGTATCCAAATGTCTCATCAGCAGTGCAGTAAAAGCATCCTTCTGAACGTGGCCCTGAGACCACTCAGGTCAAGTGACTGACCTGACACAGGTCTGTTACACAGCAGGAAACAAAAAGGTCCATATTACTTGGTCCTCCTCCAAAAGGTGAGCTGAGGTGTTTCTCCGCTCCTGTTTTCCAGCATTTGGAAACGTGTTCTCAATATTTTCCCTGCTGACTGTATTGCCAGTCATTGCAAAAGGAAACCAAATCCAAGAGAATTCTGTTGTGTACTTTTAGCGTCAAAGGATGCAATTTTTCATCAGAGACCTCACTCTCTTGAAAAACTGTTAAGGGCCGCCTGGGTGGCACAGTCGGTTAAGCATCCGACTTCAGCCAGGTCACGATCTCGCGGTCCGTGAGTTCGAGCCCCGCGTCAGGCTCTGGGCTGATGGCTCGGAGCCTGGAGCCTGTTTCCGATTCTGTGTCTCCCTCTCTCTCTGTCCCTCCCCCATTCATGCTCTGTCTCTCTCTGTCCCAAAAATAAATAAAAAACGTTGAAAAAAAAATTAAAAAAAAAAAAAAGAAAAACTGTTAAAAATTAAATTACATATTTTCACCTCGTGTGAATTTCTACATTTTATTATGAAGACCATCTTACACATGTCTGTGTAGAATTTGTACGGAGTGCTGACTTTGTTTTAAGTCACTTACCAGCTCTTTACCTTTTTTTTTATTTGTCTTCGAACTCTTTAAAAAGAATTTGTCGTCTATGTAGTTTTTCAAATGTGTGCGAAAGTAGAGATGAGCCAATGTATCCCATGCGCTCAACTCATCACCCAGTTTCAACAATCGTCAACACACGGAACCCCCCTTCCCATCCTCACTCCATGGGGTAATTTTAAACACACTTCCAGGTATCATATCACTTCAACTGTATGCATCTCAAAGAGATAAGGACTCTTTTCTTTAAAAAAAAAAAAAAAAAAAAAAAAAGACTAAAGTGCTTTCTTTTTGTTTGTTTCAGTGTTTATTTATTATTGAGAGAGAGAGTGAGAGACAGAGTGTGAGCAAGGGAGGGGCAGAGAGAGCAGGGGAGGGGCTTTCTTTTTGTTTGTTTCAGTGTTTATTTATTATTGAGAGAGAGAGTGAGAGACAGAGTGTGAGCAGGGGAGGGGCAGAGAGAGAGGGAGACACAGAATCTGAAGCAGGCTCCGGGCTCTGAGCTGTCGGCACAGAGCCCGACGCGGGGCTTGAACTCACAGACTGTGAGATCATGACCTGAGCCAAAGTAGGACTCTCCACCAACTGAGCCATCCGGGCGTCCCCAAGATTTTTTTTTAATGTTTATTTGTTGGAGAGAGAGAGAGAGAGAGAGAGAGCATGAGTGGGGGAGGAGGGCAGAGAGAGGGAGAGAGAGAGAAAGGAAAAGAGAAAATCTCAAGCAGACTCCACACTGTCAGCACAGAGCCTGACTCAGGGCTCCATCTTACCAACCGTGAGTGAGATCATCACCTGAGCCGAAATCAAGAGTCAGACATTTAACCAACTGAGCCACCCAGGCCCCCCCCCCCCGAGAATTTTTTTAAAGAGAACACAGTGATTTTAAGTCATTTATCCCCCTTAAAGCACAAGCAAGTCAAGGCAATTTAAAATACTCCATATTCCTTTTGGTAATACTGTAAAAAAAAAAGTCGGTGGTTAAATATTGAAATACCCCTTTTAAGTAAAGCCTAATGGTGCACCTTCTCATAGAGAGGTACATCTCCACTGCTTCTACTCCTCTTTGTATCCTAATCATCCTTCCTAAATGCAGACCTCCCTTTGGTTCTGAAAAGATTTTTGCTTTATAGCTTCTTTGTTCCGTCACAAGTAGATCTGATTCTGGAGCGGAACTCAGTGAGTTTTGCTCACGAGCCCGGCATCGTGCTCCAGGCTCTTCTACTGGAGTACATGACACCCTTTAGGACCCAGAAACATGGGCCCATCTTACGAATTTATGGCCAAAAGCTTATTCAGGACCTACAGTCAAGACTTCAAAATTCTGCATAGGTTTCTGGGTTTTATAGATCATTCCACTTTTTATGTGGAATAACCTTCATCCGAATCACTTCAGGAAATGAGAAAAGTAGGATATGGTTATGAGTCAGACATGGAAAACTACAGCATGGAATGAATTAGTCAGAAGAAGGGCTTCAGTGGCCAGCATGAGCCGTGCGCTATCAGGAAGCGGTGCGACTTTCCATGATTTTTTGTGCTGTAAATCATGTGGCCCAAGGCTCCGAGGCACCTGGAGTCTTTTTTTTTTTTTAATCATATTTTTCGAGATAAAACTGGAAAGTGCTATATTCCTTCCAGTAGCTGGCTGTCCCTACAGTCAGCTGGAGGGACTGGTGGGGATTTCCACCCATCCCCACTCCGGTGGAGACAAGGACATTCGCCCCCACAGCCCTGTCAAGTTGAGAAAGCGGTTGGCCTTGACAGAGTCACATTACAAAGGGAGGAATCCGTCTCTTTCTTTCGTTTTCTAATACTTTCTCTGGAACCTCAGGTCTTGCAGGCTCATACAACCATGCCCTTTGTGGTCTCCAGCAGAGGTCTTCCTCCCTGCGTCGTGCGTGTGTAGAAAGGCACTCGGAAATTCAGAATAAGGCAGCGTGTTCCAGACTCCTGTCGTCCTGTTAAGGAGAGAAGAAAAACTTATGGAAATGCAGTGGATTGAAAGTTTGAGTCATGTAAGGTCTGGAAAACTATATCATTAGAGGAAAATGCTGAACATATATAGTCACCTATTAAAACTGTACGGGGAGGGAAATAAGGTTGTTGTTTTTTCTGGAATACGAGTCACGTAATCACATCACCTCTTTCCTGCCTCCTATGCTTGACTGCTTGATAAGTACACATGGCATTCAATCATTATAGCTTGGGAAATATATATATTATATATATATATAAGACATATATGTAATATATATTATATATTATATATATA
>NW_026059638.1:40435-40817 GCF_023721935.1 Panthera uncia | reverse complement strand
AGATATTAGATATATATGATATATATGTAATATATATTAGATATTAGATATATATAATGTATTATATATTATATATCTAATATATCTAATATATATATTATCTATCTATCTATCTACATATATATATTATATATATATAATATATATATATATGTAGAGAGAGAGTGCAAGGCAGGGAGAGGGGCAGAGGGAGAGAGAGAGAATCTTAAGCAGCCTTCATGCTCAGCATGGAGCCCAGTGCAGGGCTCGATCCTGGACCCTGGGATCACGACCTGAGCTGAAATCAAGAGTCGGATGCTGTACTTACTGAGCCACCCAGACGCCTATAAATATATATATATTTTATTTATTTATTTATTTATTTATTTATTTATTTATTTAC
>NW_026059638.1:0-40335 GCF_023721935.1 Panthera uncia | reverse complement strand
CAACCCTGGACCAGTGCCTCTCACACCTTACTGTGTGCCACGGATGGAATGTTTGGGTCCCCCCACACTGGAAACTCAAGTGTTGAAATCCTAGCCTCCCAAGGTGATGGTACCGGAGGCAGGGCCTTTGGGGGTGATTAAGTTATGAGGGCAGAGCCCCCACGGATGAAATTAGTGCCCTTACCAGAGAGACCCCAGAGAACTCCCTCTCCCCTTCTACCGCGTGATGACACAGCAAGGAGATAGCCTTCTGCGAACCAGGAAGGGCACCCCACCAGACACCAGATCAGCTAGTGTCTTGACCTTGGGCTTTCCAACCTCCAGAACCGTGCAAACTCGACATCTCTTGTTTATAAGCTGCCAGATAGCGTGCATAGGTGACCTGGGCGCCTTGTTAAAATGCAGACTGTGCTTCGGTAGATCTCAGGCGGGGCCCGGCCGTTCTGCCTTTCTCACAAGCTCACAGGTGATGCCAGTGCTGCTGGCTCAGGGCCACCCTGTGAGAATCCAGGCCGTCCTGGCCACTTGCTGTATAAATGAGCTGTGTCTGCAAAGTTAGCAGGGTGCCAAACCTTGCTACCCTGTGCCAGTGTGTGCAGAACCCTTGTGTGTCCGTGACCTCACGTCTCTCTACATCCCAATAACACTACCCCCGGCAGGACCAGGAAACACCCTGGGACGGAGGAGCCCTCAGAGGCCCGTGGCATGAGTCCCCTGCTGACCTTCCCACCTAGCATCTCAAACTCCATTTCATCCTCTGAGTACGTGACTGTGTGCCCCAAATTCTGCCAAGGCCTTGGAAGGTTCTGGCAATTCCCTCCCTTTCTCCACTGACTAAACGCTTCCTTAGTATGAGGACGATTTCTACAACTATTGGTCATCCAGGTCTCCTCATGGGACCCACAGGACCTACACTTAAGCCTCCATTCTAAAAATGTGTTACGTACCCCTCGTCTTTATCCTCTGACATGCAGGGAAAGGGCTCACAAAGTTCAGAAAGACAGTAGGGGACTTCAACTTCACGGACCAAGGGGGCGGTGCTAGATGTTCTGGGAAAGAAGGTCTAAGAGATTTATGAACTCCTTAAGGCTGATTTAAAGAAAGAATCAAGAAAGACTCTTCACGAGGGGAGTATCCCAGCCCAGAAATTTGAGCTGTTGCTGTGATTAAGAACCACCCATCATCAGAATATGCGTTTGGACCAGCCTGAAGAATCCTTAAGCCAAAGTGACAGGGCTGATTTCCGCTGCCTTTTCCCCCTAATTGCCCCAGTGGAAGTAGGTTAAATCTTTAACTGGTTATTTTAGTACCATGGAATTTACAAATAAACCGGCAAACCGACCTCATTATTTTAAGATCCTAGGAAATATGATTCAGGATTTGTCATTATTTTTTCCAAGGAAGAAACTGGTATAGATTTTCTGGACGGGTACATTTCTGTGACTTTTCCGGTTAGAAGGCAGCCGGGCTGACCTTTCATAAACTCTGTTTGAAAAGAAACAGTGTTCAGAATGTAAGAGTAAAAATAGTCACCACTGGCATGTGTGTATATCCTTGATGGTTTCCCTGAGTGTAATGGGTGCCTCTGAAAGCCTTTCCACTGTTTTCTTTGGGTCTTTGTTTAGGGGGAAAAAAACAAAGTCCCCATTCCAAATGGTTGCCAAGAAGGCGGCATTTGAAAAGGTGAGTTTAATCACTATCAGAATTGCTGGTCTTACTTTATCAACATCAGAGTTGTGTGGTTTTGCATCCCTGAAGGACAGACTTACAGCGTGGTGCTGGATGATGGCAGGAGGCGAATCCCATCAGATGCACCATAAAGCTCTGCCCACACCACCAAACTTCTCCAGAGACAGCCGGGTGTGCCTTCCAGTGGTGGACTGGGGCTGTCGTTACATTCCTATCTGATCATTTTCTTCCAGAAAGTTCTCCCTGAAGATGTTAAGACAGACCATAGGCAGGAAACCTGTGCTCTGCAGAGTCCTTATGTGAGGATATTGACGTAGGAGTGGTAGTTCAGGATGGGTGCATTGTATATTGTCACATACTCTTAAAGTAGAGGTTGTATTAGGTTCCTGTGGGGTGGGGAGGGGGACTTAAACAGCAGACATTTATGCTCTCACGGTTCAGGAGGCTGGCAGTCCAAGTCCAAGGTGTCAGCAGGGATGGGTTTTTTCTGAGGCCTCACTCTCCCTGGCTTGGAGAAGGCGGCTTTCCCCCAGCGGTCTTTCCACTGTGGGTGCAGGTCTGGAATCCTAGCACAGAAGTTAAGAATCGCAACAACAGGGACGCCCTGGGTGGCTCAGTCGGCGAAGCGTCCGACCTCGGCTCAGGTCACGATCTCACGGTCCGTGAGTTCGAGCCCCGCGTCCGGCTCTGGGCTGACGGCTCAGAGCCTGGAGCCTGCTTCCGATGCTGTGTCTCCCTCTCTCTCTGCCCCTCCCCCGTTCATGCTCTGTCTCTCTCTGTCTCAAAAATAAATAAACGTTAAAAAAAAATTTCTTAAAAAGAAGTACAACAACAGCAACATAATCCTCGAAGCGATAGTGTAACCCACTGGAGATGAGAAGATTTCTGTAGAAATAGGCCCAGGTGTTTTGCAGAGAACAGGGTGGACCTTGGCCACTTACGAGGAGTCTTGGTTGTGCTTCCTCTATTCTGACTTGCTCGTCCCCACGCTGCCCACCACCAGGCAGGAGCACCTGGGAGAGGGGCATCAGGGTCACACATGGATTCTGCATTCAGTAGCTCCTGGGCTCAGTCTGCGGGCCGATCGGCACCTCAAGGAACCCTGGTGGAGTCTGTTCTGGGCCCCAGCACCTGGCAGAGCCCATGCCGGGCCTGTAGTAGATGGTCAATGAGTGGATGAATGAGCGAATGAACGAATGAATGACAACGGCAACCCGCACATGGCAGCATTTCGGAAGGTCAGCCACGGAGGCTGTGGCCCTCCTGCCAGTCCCCCTCCCTTGGGCTCCCAGTGCAGTCCTTTAGGGAGGCTCTGCTGGGGCAGATGCCACCAGTGGAGTTAAACCCTGTTTGCTTTGCGGATGGTGGAAACGAGGCAGGTATCATGCAGCCACGTGTTAACCCGGACTCGAGGGGTGCCAGCACCACCCTGGCTGTGAGTGTTAATCTTCCAAGCTTACCTCCATAAATTGTCACTTTGGTGTCTTTTGGTTAGGCGGCCACCACTAATGCCGATTTTGAACAACCACGGCGAATCATCTAGCAGACCCATTTCGCAACTCGAAAGCAAATTAGAGCATCACCTGAACCGCCACCGGGCTAGCAAGTGAACACCGCTCGAAAGAACTAACAACATTCCAGAAAGTCACAGGCTCTCCTAGAAAGTGCCTTCGTGGCAGATTTCATCTTCTTGCATGCAGGCTGCCACAACCACGGCCCCTGGCTGGCTGCCTTCTTCTGCCCAGTGCCTTCCAGGGTCACTGCCAGCATGGGTCAGAGTGCCCTGAGCCCCCCCACAGCGTGCCCAGCAGAGCACCTCAGTCACTGGCCAGGGACAGGCAGCCTCCTCTCTTCACGGAGGATGGAGACCGCAGAGAGCAGGAGGAACAGAAGGCAGACGAAAGAGAACTTCAGACATGACTGCTTGGTCACATCTCAGCATGCAGCAAACGAAATCTCCCAACTCCTTCTGGGTGATGGACAGCAACAAGCCAGCTGGCAGTGCAATTTAGCAAAATCATCCAAACTACACAAAATAAGAAAGAAACACACAAAGTAAGTGCAGACGGGAAAAGCGTGCATTTCTCTGTAATTGCTTAATACCCTGTTACTTGGATTTGCAATGTGACTTAGGAGAAATAACGTGTTATCTAGGCGGCATTCAAACAGAATTCAACGTTCTTCTGGCCGGCGCATTTTGAACCAGACAGACCAGATTCATGGATAGATACAGAGGTTAATAATCGCTTTTGAGGGGTGCCTGGGTGGCTCATTCGGTTAAGGGTCCAGCTCTTGGTTTCGGCTCAGGTCATGATCTCACGGTGTCGTGGGTTTGAGCCCTGCAGGGGGCTCTGTGCTGCCAGTGCAGAGGCTGCTGGGGATTCTCTGTCTCTTCCTCTCTCCCTGCCCCTCCCCCACTCGCACTGTCTCTGTCTCTCTCAAATTAAATAAAACAGACTGTAAAAAAAAAAATCGCTTTTGAAATTATCGTGAACAGTATTTTTCAGTTATACAGTATTTCTTACAATGTTAAGCAAAATACCGGTGTATAACGATATAGTTAAAGGCAGAGATTTTCAAGGTAGTATAATGATTTTTAAATTACATCTCAAATAAGGCTGTTTTTAAAAGTAGCATACTCATATTTGGAAAATTTCGATATTGCAGAGAATTTAAAATCCCGAGCACGAACTGACTTGACATTTTTTTTAATCGTGTGTACCCTTTTGAAAACTCTACCTTCCCAATTTAAATTTTTTTAAGCTTTATTTATTTTTGAGAGAGACAGAGAGACAGAGCATGAACGAGGGAGGGCAGAGAGAGAGGGAGACACAGAATCCGAAGCGGGCTCCAGGCTCTGAGCTGTCAGCACAGAGCCCGACGCGGGGCTCGAACTCACGAACTGCCAAGATCATGACCTGAGCTGAAGTTCAGTGCTCAACCGACTGAGCCACCCAGGCATCCTGAAGATGACTGCCTTCTTGCTGTGTCCTCACGTGGCAGAGAGAGTGAGGCCTGGCCTCCCTTTCTCTCCTTGTGAGGACACCAATCCCATCTTGGGGGCCCCATCCTCATGACCTCGTCTAGACGTCTAATTAGGTCCCAAAGGCCCCACCTCCTAAGACCACCACAATGGGAATTTGAGCTTCAACATACGAATTTGGGGAGGACACAGTTCAATCCATTGCAGTGGGCAAGGCTCTTAATTTATCTCATTTTCTTGGCCTTTTTGCTTTTCCTGTCGGGACTATTTTTTCCAGATTCTCTGTCTCCTAGGGGCTCTTTGCCCGCGTGGCAGGAGTGGGTAAAGGGTGAGCAGAGAGGGGGATGTGTGGTGTGCACAGAGCAGTAGGCCTGAGTGCCCGCCTGGTTGCCCCTGAAAGCTCTCCTCTTGGCTCCACCGGAAATGCCCCTTTCTCTTGGGTGTGCTGGGGGCTCCCCCTCGCCTGGGTTCAAGCTCCTGACACTCCTGGGCCCTTGGGGACTCCACCGCCCCCTTGATTCTGGAGGCGGCGTGGCTGCGGCCTGGTGGGAATCTTTCTGTGACCCTTTGGGTTCCAAAGAAAACACCACCCCGGGAACCCACTATGTTTGTTGACCGCGTAGAGCCTTCAAGAGCGTGGACCCCAAAACAGAGCTTCCGGGAAGCGTTCACGCAGGTCCCTTTTAATAAGTCACGCACTCGCGCCTAATCATTTTCCCCATCGGTTTCATTTTCCAGACACGACATAGTAATGGGTCAAGCAACTTCTGCCTTTTCCTGTTTCCCCTTTTCATGGGAAAAAAAACACTCTGTCTTTCCATATCTCAAATGGAATTGAACCCTTCTTGTAAAGTCTACATCTCAGGGAAAACCCCGCTGCTGTGCTTAGCTACTTCCTCCTATTCTCTGGTTCCTGGCACAGTGGAAGTCGCCATGCGCTCTGACTTCTATTTTCTGCTCTGAGAGCTGTCATAACTTATTTGCCTATTAGTATTTGAGAATGCTGTGTTTATTTGCAAACCACGAAGACGGCTGGGCTTTGAAGCCACGGTGATTGTTCTTTCCTGTGAACATTGATGGTACGTTTTTCACATCAGCTTCTGAAATAGGTGGTAGTTACATGCCTTGCTGACCATCCTGGGATTTTTCGAGTAACTCAATGCTCCCTTATACCGGCTAGTGACTTGAAGTTAAAAGCTATTTAGTTTGAAGCAAAGAAAGTGTTTTAATGTCCACATTTAAAAAAAAAAAAAGGGAAAAAAATTAATGATAAAGAAGAAACCGCGAGCAAGTACATAGAGTCAGTATTTTTAGGTCATTTCTTCTTAAAGCCAACATCTAATAAATCCGGAAAGTTCTTAGGGCCAAAGGTTAGTGAGTGTGCGGGTAAATGTTTGGATGCAGAGATTGCTATTAGGCGGAATTTTGGGTCTGTGTGTGGGGTTTTTTTTATAGAAAAAAATGAACTTTTGCCTCATGTGACTGCTAACCATTTTCTGAGTCACAGAGACCCTTTGCTATTAGCCATTTTATTTCTGTAAATCTCTTTCTTTTGCCATCCTTCAGATATCAAAGAGCATGTTACATCTCCGAAGGATTTCATTTTATTCAGGGTCGACTGAAATCTTTTCAACATTTCTGCCTGCGTTTCTCAATGCAGATGATATCTTCTTTGGACCCATTTGAAATGACATGTTTTAAAGGAGCCCTGTATGAAGAGAGGCCACCCTTGCCTTTTGAAAAGAAATTAACAGAACGTAGGAATGCGTTGGCATGCTGGGGCTAGTCTTAGCGTGTTAGAACAAACCAACTTCATCTCGGATCCCAGAGTTGTCTTCCCAGGGGCACTTGAAAAGCCATGGGAGACATCCATCGGGATCGAAGCAATGGCGGGTGAGCTGCTGGTACTTGGCCGGGGTGGGGGGTGGAGCCCCACATAGTGATAAACATTCTAGACTGCAAAGCACAGGGCCACGCAAGGAAACATGATTTCATCCCAAACATGGTTAGTGTAAGTACTGGGAAGCATTGGGAGAAATCCTAGGCTCAGAAAAATTGGGATATAAAGCATCTTCCCCATCAGGCTCATCTCCCTCTTCTACACAAGAGCAAACAGCACACACATCTGGTTGTTGTTGTTGTTGT
Source organism: Panthera uncia (assembly GCF_023721935.1). Lineage (NCBI taxonomy): Eukaryota > Metazoa > Chordata > Mammalia > Carnivora > Felidae > Panthera > Panthera uncia. Next base: position 33,518 of record NW_026059638.1, on the reverse strand, counting down.
TGTTGTTGTCGTCGTTGTTTTTCAAGGTTTCCCTTTTTTTATTACTATTTTTTTCATTTTATTTTTTTAATTCACATCCAAATTAGTTAGCATCTAGTGCAACAATGATTTCAGGAGTAGATTCCTTAATGCCCCTTCCCCATTTAGCCCATCCCCCCTCCCACAACCCCTCCAGCAACCCTCTGTTTGTTCCCCATATATAAGAGTCTCTTCTGTTTTGTCCCCCTCCCTGTTTTTATATTGTTTTTGCTTCCCTTCCCTTATGTTCATCTGTTTTGTCTCTTGAAGTCCTCATATGAGTGAAGTCGTATGATACTTGCCTTTCTCTGACTGACTAGTTTCGCTCAGCATAATACCCTCCAGTTCTATCCATGTAGTTGCAAATGGCAAGCTTTCATTCTTTTTGATTGCCAAGTAATACTCCATTGTATATATATATATATATATATATATATATATATATATATACCACATCTTCTTTATCCATTCATCCATCGATGGATATTTGGGCTCTTTCCGTACTTTGGCTACTGTTGATAGTGCTGCTATAAACATGGGGGTGCATGTGCCCCTTTGAAACAGCGCACCCGTATCCCTTGGATAAATACCTCATGGTGCAATTGCTGGGTCGTAGTAGGGTAGTTCTATTTTTAATTTTTTGAGGAACCTCCTTCTAGGGTGGCTGCACCAACTTGCATTCCCATCAGAAGTGCAAAAGAGATCCTCTTTCTCCACCTCCTTGCCAACATCTGTTGTTGCCCGAATTGTTCATGTTAGCCATTCTGACAGGTGTGAGGTGGTATCTGATCGTGGTTTTGATTTGTATTTCCCTGATGGTGAGTGATGTTGAGCATTTTTTCATGTGTCAGTTGGCCATCTGGATGCCTTCCTTGGAGAAGTGTCTATTCATGTATTTCGCCCATTTCTTCACTGGATTATTTGTTTTTTCGGGTGTTGAGTTTGATAAGTTCTTTATAGATTTGGGATACTAACCCTTTATCTGCTATGTCATTTGCAAATATCTTCTCCCGTTCTGCCGGTTGCCTTTTAGTTTTGCTGATTGTTTCCTTCGCTGTGCAGAAGCTTTTTATTTTGATGAGGTCCCAGTAGTTCATTTTTGCTTTTGTTTCCCTTACCTCTGGAGACGTGTTGAGTAAGAAGTTGCTGCGGCCAAGATCAAAGAGGTTTTTTGCCTGCTTTCTCCTTGAGGATTTTGATGGCTTCCTGTCTTACATTGAGGTCTTTCATCCATTTTGAGTTTATTTTTGTGTCTGGTGTAAGAAAGTGGTCCAGGTTCATTTTTCTGCCTGTCGCCGTCCAGTTTTCCCAGCACCACCTGCTGAAGAGACTGTCTTTATTCCATTGGATATTCTTTCCCGCTTTGTCAAAGATTAGTTGGCCTTATGTTTGTGGGTCCGTTTTCTGTTCTGTTCCACTGATCTGAGTGTCTGTTTTTGTGCCATCAGGGTTTCCTTTCACCCCTGCCCCACATTGCTGCAGTTTTCACGAGAAACCACAAGGAGCCTGAGATCTACTTCCTCATTTCTAGAACGACTTTCTTGGTTATGGCTCACGTCATTTTTCTGTGGGGGACCAACACGCAAGTACTCCACCAGTACAAGCTTTTGTTAGCAAATGCCAGGTGGTGTTCAGACCGTCCTCTTGCTGGTTCTGGAAGCGTGGGGAACACACACTGACCGGCTGGTGCAATGCTGTTATGTCCCACATGAGTAAGAGGCAAGCTTGAGATGACCTTGAAACAAGGCTGGGGTGGGGGTGGGGGTGCTGCTTTTGTAACTTTGCTGTGCTTTTGCTTTCTGATCTGGTTTCTCTGAGGGATCACATCCCACTGAGAAGTATATGGGGCTGCTGAACCAAGGCCAGTCCAGCCTGTCCCTGACTTCAGGCACAAGGCTCAGGAGAGGAGGTCCCAGCAGCTGTGACCCCAGTGACAGCGGGCCAGAGAATTCTATTCAGCTTTGTCAACATAAAGTCACATATAAATGCCTCCGTCAGGGCGCCTGGGTGGTTCAGTAGGTTGAGCGTCCAGCTCTTGACCTCAGGTCTGGATCCCAGGGTTGTGAGCGTGGCCCAAAGCCCTGCGTTGGGCTCCTCACTAGACACGAAGCCTACTTAAAATACATACGTGCATAAATAAATGTTTAAAAAAGAAAATACATTTAAAAAAATATATTACTAAAGTTGATGTCCAAGAGCTTACTGCCTGTGTTTCCTTCTAGGAGTTCTATGGTTTCAGGTCTTACATGGAAGTCTTTAATCCATTTTGAATTATTTTTGTATATAAGAAAGCGGTCCAGTTTCATTCTTTTGCATGTAGCTCTCCAGTTTTCCCAGCACCATTTATTGAAGAGACTGTCTTTTCCCCATTATATATTCTGGCCTCCTCTGTCATCCATTAATTGACCATATGCCATGGGTTTACCTCTGAGCTCCTCCATTCTGTTCCATTGAGCTATGCACCTGTTTGGGTGCCAGTACCATACTGTTTTGATTACCACTGTTTTGTAGTATAGTTTGAAATCAGAAAACATGGTGCCTCCAGCTTTGTTCTTCTTTCTCAACGTTGCTTTGACTCTTCAGGGTCAGCCCTGTGTTTTAACTCTTTAGCAACCATTCTGCCTTTCACTTATATTCCCATCATGCTATGCAAGTGTACAGTAAACATCTAAACATATATACACACATTGGAGCACCTGGGTGGCTCAGTCAATTGGACGTCCAACTTCGGCTCAGGTCATGATCCCACGGTTCGTGGGTTTGAGCCCCACATCGGGCTCTGTGCTGACAGCTCAGAGCCTGGAGCCTGCTTCGGATCCTGTGTCTCCCTCTCTCTCTGCTCCTCCCCTGCTTGTGCTCTCTCTCTCTCTCTCTCAAAAATACATAAACATTAAAAAAAATAAACATATATCCACACATACTCCTAATTTTAATTTTTTAGGACCTCTTCTGAATTCATTTTCAATGTGGCAAGATAGCCTAGCTATATAATTTAAACAGAGAGTTCAATACGTATTCTATTCCTGTAGCAAATTCTAACCCTTGACTTTGACACACTGTACTTAGATCCCACCCTCCATGTAAGTTGTTATGGCAAAAGGAACAACCGTGGTGCAGACCACCAGCATAAATCTACTGCAGAATTCAGCACAGTGTGCTGGAGTCCTGTACCCCCAACGGCACGTGTAAATTGCTAACTCCGTGCTCTATGTCACGTTTTCAAGTCATTGAAAACATGGTTGGACGGCCATTTTCCAACTCTTGGGGAGTGCACAGCAGGGAAGACAGATGTTGAAAAGATAAGCCCGCAACCAATTGTAGTCATCATAGGTGCCAGGAAAGAATAGGAATGCTTAACAGAAGAGTTTGCCACATCTGGGGGCCCGGGAGAAACTTGTATGCCCCCAGAGATGATATTTAAATTATTATTCAAGTGGGACTTGGCTAGGAGGAGATGCAGGAGGTGATCCAGGCAGAGGAAGAAGCTTGGATGAAAGCCCTGAGCCTTAGAAGCCTGGGGAGCAGTGATGAACCAGGTCAGTGTGGCTGGACCTGGGCTGTGGCAAGGGCAAGGCAGGACCTGCGCCGAGAGGTCCCAGGAGCCACTCGTGGTCTGGATGCTGGATTTTCTCCTGGGAGTGAACGGAGGCCCAAGCAGTGCTGGCAGGAAGAGAGAGACAGGCTGTTTTGTAATATCCAAGTTAGGAACGTCTCAAAGAGGCTGTGGTGGTGCATTTTCCAAGACTCACCTTCTAGAATGTTCCCAAGGCACGTCTTCCTCCTTGTATGCCAGGTCCTATTGCTCTACTGCTGTCCAGTAGCATGCAGAGAACTGGGCGAGGATTTCCGGACATCCGCTCCTATAAACAGAGCTGCCCTAAGCTTACGTAAAGGTGCCCATGGCCATCCACAAGACGGTACCCACAAGACGGTACCCTCAAGGCGGTACCCACAAGATGGTGTCCTCCATGTCACTCCCGAGGCAGCCCCAGGTGAAGGCGCCCTCCTGGCAGTGAAAGGGGGGTGGAAGAACAAACTAGAGAGATGGAAAGAAGGATGGGGAAAAGAAACAGGCAGGGATTTTAGCAAGAGCCAGAAATTGTAACCAAAATGGTAGCTATGAATCCAACTAAATGAGCAATCGCTTTGAACACCAGGGGTCTTAACGACAGGGGCCCCACAACCACCCTGTGAAGTAGGTCCTACCTTCATAGTTTCAGAGACTCAGGTCAACCTCCCTCTCAGCCTCTCAGAATATGGGACACGGTCCACCTTCCTGGTCCCGCTTCCGTTAGAACTTTTCTTCTGCAGCTACTTTATCAGTATTAGCTCTAACTGCCCGTGACCCTTAGGCTGAATGGGGGGAAAGGGAATTTTGCATGGCCCCCTCGTCTGGCATTTACAGAACGTCCAGCAGTCAGTCTGATCTTACACCTGAAGGGCAAGTCGAGGGATTTTTTTTTTCTTTTGTGCTCTTTTTTTAAAAAATTTTTTAAAATGTGTATTTATTTTTGAGCGTGGGAGAGTGCGAGCGGGGAAGAGGAAGAGAGAGAGGGAGACACAGAATCTGAAGCGGGCTCCAGGCTCTGAGCTGTCAGCACAGAGCTGAACACAGGACTGGACCTCAGGAACCTCGAGATCATGACCTGAACTGAAGTCAGATGCTTAACCGCCTGAGCCACCCAGGCGCCCCTCTTTTGTACTCTTAAAAACTTTTTCAGAGCTGCCTGCCGAGCTCTGCTCTGTGGGCCCTTTATGTACACCAGAGGTGTTCCAACTTGAGTGTGTATCCTATCACTTAGAGGACTTATAAAAACCCAGATCCTGATTCATTAAATATGTTCTGTAACTGCATAATCAGTTACCGCAGATTCAGTGGCTTAATGCAACACGCAACTATTAGCTGACAGGTCTGTGGTCAGAAGTCCAAACGTGGGCACCTGGGTTCTCTGCTCAAGGTCATACAAGGCTGGAGATTAATAAATGATAGTTGAATGAATACACAAATGAATCATTTTTCTTGATGCTCGAACGTCTGCTCTATATCCCAAACAGCTCACATAAGAACCTACTCAATATAGGTGCTCAAAATATCTCCACGTAGGTAGAACCCTGCCTCAGAAAAGCCCACCTGTCTAGGGGACTTTCCCCCCTGTAACCGATTTGCTGTCTGGAATTTTCCTCTTAGCAATGCAGTCATTCCTTTGGGGACGAGACTTTGATCTCCATAATATGCTGATTAAATACAAATTCTCTGAGAGCTCTTATACTTGAACAGCTGTCATCATTAACGCTGTAATGGGGGGGAAAAAGCTCATTAGGTAACATTCCAGTCTCGTTAGAAGGGAGACGCAGAGGGCAGGGCCGTCCCAAGGAGAAAGGAAGAGCTCCGATTGTGATTCTGGGTCAGCAAGAAGAGTGGGGAAAACACAGATGAGGAAGGGGTAGATGTGGGGACATGGGAGTGACAAGAAAGAATCTGACGGCTCTGCTAGGAGAAGGCATCATGCTGGAGGTCATTTGCAAAGCCCGGATAGGAGATTTTCCAAAAACCAGCAGATAACTCTCTGCCAGCCACCGCCCTAGAGCCTGCTGAGTTGAGTGTGCTGCTTAAGATCTGGTCATGCTAACGCACAGCTCAACACCAGGGAGCAGGACAGTCACGTGACCGTCTCCTGGCACGCGGTGGCCCGGACTCCAGTGAGAATGTCCCAGCCAACACAACTAAGTGGTTGGTCACTTCACGGGATAAAAATGGCTGGCCAAGGAGGTTATCGAAGAAAACACAAAAGCAGTATTTTCTGGTGAAATCCCTGTTTTTGAAAAGTATTTAGGTAAGTAAGAAAGGGGATTCTCTCAACAGTTGGCACCCCCAAAATATTAACGAGTTAAGAACACCAGGTTTGGAAATCGTGGGTAACAAACATTCACAGGGCAAAGAAATGAAAGCCACAAGCCACACACCGCTGTGCAAGAAATAGGGGGGTAAATTTCCTCTCCCCCTAACCGTCTAACTTTGCAAGAGTGTTATCTGTTAACCACGGTTTCTGTGACCATTGATACATAAGAGAAAGTGAAGGGAGGGCAGACAGAGAAGCCTTCGTGTTATTACAAAAGTAATAAATGTTCACTGTAAGTCCAAACAGTAATACTAGTCAGTCCAAATAGGCACAAAAGGAAAACCCTGCAATCGTAACTAACATGCATATTTTTTCTTTTCGCCACAATGGATCCCAGCAATAAACGTCGCTTTGTAACCTGCTTTTCTTTTCTCTTAACAGTAAGTTGTGAACATCTTTTTTTTATGTCGTTAGTTTTCACCTACTTAGTGTGAAGGGCTCTGTAGCCTGTGGAATGGATTCAGCATATTAGCCGGCCACTGGTTGGTTTTGGTATGTTATTTGCACAAGCAGGATTGCAGGGTATATGTTTGCATCTAAACCTTTGCCCACAGCTCTGTACTTTCTGTAGAATAAATTCGTAGGAGTAAAATTGTCGGGGCTTCAACTGACATGGTAAATACTGAGATTCTGAAACTGTTGAGTTTACTACCTTTTTTTTTAACTGTATTTTTTTCAAGTTCCTTAACGTGGATCAATGACCTAATGATCTGGAGTAAAATCAGTAGTATTTTCATGGAGTCCAGTTTAAAGTCTGTCCTACTTGTGGGATAGTTCAGATGATTAACTTAGTGTACAAATCTTTGACCTTGGAACTTGTTGGTTCCTTGATCTTGGGAACGATTGGTGGTTGGTTGTGATGAAATTATAAAATGGGGTTCGTGAGCGAATGGCTAAGAAAGAATTCTCGAGAGGCGTCTGGGTGGCTCAGTCGGTTAAGCGTCTGACTCTCGATTTTGGCTCAGGTCATGATCTCATGGTTTGTGAGTTTGAGCCCCGTGCTGGCAGCGTGGAACCTGCTTGGGATTCTCCCTCTCTTCCTCTCTCTTTGTCCCTCCCTTGTTCTCTCTCTCATTCTCTCTCTCTCTCAAAATAAATAAACTTCAAAAAGAAGGAGAAGAAGGGGAGGAGGAGAAGGAGGAGGAAGAAGAGAAGAATTCTTGAGACGTTTTTGGTGCAAAAAGGCAATTTCATTACAGTATGGGGACAGGACCCCTGGGCAGAAAGAGCTGTGCCAGGATTGTGAGGAGGGACTGATTAAATACTTTCGAGTTTGTGGAGGGAGAAGGGATAGAGAGACAGTAACTTTCTAGGGAATTTGGAAGCAAGGCTTTTCAGGACCTTGAGGGGCTGGCGCTGTTAGGATAAGTTTACTTTTAGTCTTTAATAAAACACACACGTTAAGGCACTAAGGCAGCCATGAGGTCCTTGAGGAAGGTCATGCTTTCCATGTTTCAGACGTCTACCAGTGGGCTGCAAGCTGTAAGGACATTTAACTTAAACTATGTTTTTCTTGCCTTTGTTTCCCTCTTCAGTTGGTTGGTTGGCGAACACAGTGACACGCTCCAGGACCCTTCAGGAATAGAGGATTTGCCACCCAGCTGCCCTTGGCAGTTGTCCCTTTGGGGGATTATATCAGCTGAGCAGAGCCACCCATCTCTCTAAGTTCCCCACCCCTTCTCAAGGTCGCTGCCTTCCCAGAGCTGACCAGTGTGGGGGCATCAGCACGAGCCCTTCTTCTGCTCCAGTGAGGGTCGCGTCATCCTCAGAACCCCCACCCCCACCCCACCCCCCAGCGGTTGATGACCCTGTATTCCATCTATAGACTCTTGGGGGAGGTTTCTTTAAAGGATGAAGTCAGGGGGCACCTGGATGGTTCAGCACGTTGAGCGTCCAACTCCTGACCTCAGCTCAGGTCGTGATCTCATGGTTTGTGGGATTGCCCCCCCCCCCCCCATTGGGCTCCGTGCTGACAGTGTGGAGCCCGCTTAGGATTCTCTTTCTCCCTCTCTCTCTGCCCCTCCCCTGCTCATGCTTTCTCTCCCTCTCTCAAAATAAACAAATAAACGTTAAAAATAAAATAACATAAAGGATGAAGTCAGGCACCATCTTCCTAAGACTTATTTCAACATAAGTTCGATTAAACTGGATCCTAGATTTTTACAAAGGCAGTTTAAATGGTCTGTTAAAGAACTGTCTTAAAAGCCTCACTCTGAAAATACCTGGAACTGTGTCTACTTTCGGATCATCTCTAACCCTGTCTTCTAAGGCCATTCATGACAGAACCTTTCTGCCTCCATCAATCACAAACGAGTTCTGCAGAAATCTGTAAGTGGGTTAAGGTTCTGATTCTTAGCCATGCTGGCTGCGTCTCTGGTATGACCCAATGTCTTCCTAACAATTGCTAAAGAAACCAACTGTGGTTTGTAGTTGTTTGAGCCGAATCTACGTAATCCCTATAATAATGTCTCCACCAGTCGCTTTCATTACTGTATAATTTCAGAGGCGGGAGAGAACGTTCAGCAAATGCCCAGGAAGTCACTTATGAAAATGTGTTGTGCCAGTGAATGGGCCAGAAGGAAAAAGACAAAGAATTGCCTTGTGAGGCGTAACGGACATGCTCTCTAAATGTATTATTTGAGGGGCCCCTGGGTGGCTCAGTTGGTTAAGCGTCCAACTTCGGCTCAGGTCATGATCTCACGGTTCGTGGGTTCTAGCCCCGCGTCGGGCTCTGTGCTGACAGCTCAGAGCCCGGAACCTGCTTCAGATTCTGTGTCTCCCTCTCTCTCTGCCCCTCCCCCGCTGGAGCTTGCTCTCTCTCTCTCTCTCTCTCTCTCAAAAATAAATATTTAAAACATTTTCTTAACAAATAAATGCATTATTTGAAGTAGATTATGTGACATAAAACACTTTGAGCCAGGGGGGTGGATGGGTGAGCGCCTTCGTGTGTATCCTTATCTCTCAGTGTCTGGCTCACAGCAAGGGACTAAGCTATTTTTGATGACTTCCTAAATTAAGCCAGAGGCCAAAAGCTCAAATGCCTTTGGGGTCTGGAGTGATGGGGACAATGATATCTGGAGAGCACAGGGTTTAGCCACCAGTTCAGCCATCACCATATGGGTCTCTGGGCCCTGAGTTGACACATCTTCCCTTCCCCCCCTCCCCCGCAAAGAAGCCAGAAATTCTATTTCTAGGGCCACCTAGGTGTCTCAGTCGGTTCAGGGTCTGACTTCGGCTCAGGTCATGATCTCGTGATTCATGAGTTTGAGCCCCATGTCAGGCTCTGTGCTGACAGCTCAGAGCCTGGAGCCTGCTTCGGATTCTGTGTCTCCCTCTCTCTCTGCCCCTCCCCTACTCCCCCCCCCCAAAAAAATTTTTTTTTAAATTTTTAAATTCTATTTCTATGTGAAACTTCCCAGTTTTTTCGATATTGACAACTAACTTTTTTAAGTGTTGGGGAGCTGGCAATTCTAGACCTAAGGGGACAGCTCTTCTATCCCAGATGCTACGGAGTAAGATGTGTGCCCAAGTTCTAGTCACTTGATAGGAATGCCCAAATTTCCTTAACAACAAACCTGGTGCAACCATTCTCTTTTTTGATGGTGCGTGTTAATATCCAAGTTGCAGTGGAGTCTCCTTTGTTCTGTGTTGATAATTTTTTTTCTTTTTAAGTATACTTTAGTATATTTCTTTTTTTTTTTTAATTTTTTTAATCTTTATTTTTGAGAGAGAGAGAGTGGGGGAGGAACAGAGAGAGGGAGACACAGAATCCGAAGCAGGCTTCAGGCTCCGAGCTGTCAGCACAGAGCCCGACGCGGGGCTCGAACTCACAGACTGGGAGATCATGACCTGAGCCGAAGTCGGACGCTTAATTGACTGAGCCCCCCAGGAGCCCCAGTATATTTCCTTTTAAATATACGTTAGGCGTATTTTAAATCATTGTGCCATTCTTACGAAGACAGGATATACTTCCTCGTGCAACTTATTTTCAGACTTTAATCAGGGAAGAAGGCAACGAAAGCATAAAAAGGCAACCTAAGCTGTGGCCTTGTTAGAAACTTCTCGGCTACAGACAGGAAAACAGGGCCTGGGGGCGGTAATGGAAATAGTAGGAAAGCACTCATGACACAGTTTTCTCTTCTCCCGCATTTGGCAAGGAACAATTTCTGAGCTGACTCCTGAGTTTTTAAATTGGGTGTGGATACAAACTCTGCAGAGCAAAGGTTTTGAAAACTGTGTTTTCTATCTGGTTTTACGGATTTTGATTTTGCTCCCCTCTTTCCTCTCTCTTGCACAACCTTCTCACTTTTTCATCTTCTGCTTGTTTAACCAGACATTCACCGGGTATCGATAGGCTGTTGCGTGACCCCAGCACTGTGCCAGGTTCCTCGGGAGAAGCTACTAGAATGACACGTGGCTTCTGCCTCCCGGCGGCCCACGTCCTGCCCACGTCTGGTTGGGTCAGTTCTTCCGGATGAGCATGGAATATGCAACGAAAGGATCCGGGTTCTTCCGTCAGCGTTCACACTAAAAAGTAGAGCTCATACTTTGAATGGAAGGGGGTTTATGGGGCGCCTGGGTGGCTCAGGTCGTGATCTCATGGTTTGTGAGTTTGAGCCCCAAGTTGGGCTCTGTGCTGACAGCGTGGAGCGTGCTTGGGATTCTCTCTGTCTCTCTGTCTCTCTGTCTCTCTGTCTCTGCTCCTCCCCTGCTCTCTCTCTCTCTAAATAAATAAATGAACTTAAAAGGGGGGTTGGTTTAGTTGATGGGAATGAATCAATGCAGGGCTGGAATGAGAGATAACCAGCCCCATGAGCGGTAAGCACAGGGGCAGATTGTCGCTAGCCTGCTCCCATACACTTCCTGCCCAGGGGTTTTTGCTGCCACAAGATTGTGCCCCAATTGAGGAAGGCATCAAGGCAGAAATTAAAATCAGTAATTAAAGCGAGGTGGGTCGGGAAAGGACTCGACAAAAGAGAGCAAATAAGGGATGATTAATTAGGGTGGCTTTGGCCACAGTCACCTCTGAATAAACGTTACCTCCCTTAATCCACGTCCGCTGGTCTCCAGGCCACTCATTAAGCATAGTTCCGATTTGCCTATGGCTGTTTTCTCCGTCTTCGGCCTCCTAAGCCGTGTGTTTCCAAAAAGTCACAGAGGGTTGTTTAACCTTTCTGTACTAAGGAAAGATTGAGGTAATAAGGAAACAAAAGTTAATGGGATTTTGAGCTCACGTGGAGTTTAACAACCGAGATGAAATCTTGCCTGAGCCCTGACCTCCTTTTTAAGGTATAAATTCGAACATGCTTCTCATCCCTAGTTTTTCCTAATCAACTGATTATTTCATTTTATTTCTTCTTCTTCTTCTTCTTCTTCTTCTTCTTCTTTTTTGATGATTGCATTTTTTTTTTAACACTCTACCATAACCTTTAACAGAGCATGCCTGCCCTTCTGCTAAAATACATCAATCCTCGGGTGCCTGGGTGGCTCAGTCGGTTAAGCGTCCGACTTTGGCTCACGTCATGATCTCACGGTCCGTGAGTTCGAGCCCCACGTCAGGCTCTGTGCTGACAGCTCAGAGCCTGGAGCCTGTTTCGGATTCTGTGTCTCCCTCTCTCTCTGATCCTCCCCCATTCATGCTCTGTCTCTCTCTGTGTCAAAAATAAATAAACATTAAAAAAAAATACATCGATCCTTTTTGACACTGGCTTCAATACGCCACCCATATTCTATATTTAAGTCCTTGAAAGCTCTGTGTTCTCCCAGAAATACTAATTATGTGTATACTCTCTTGTACTAATCCGTGCAAAGTAGCAGATACGTCAGACTCTTCTATTTTTCAAATTATCAGAAATGCGCCAGGCTGAAGCTTAGTATTAGTATCATTTCTTCTGCGTTACCCTGCAGATCCAGAGGATTAGTGCTTATTAAACGTAGAAGTGATCTTCACTTAAGACGGTTTTCTTATTGCAGATTTGGAATTCTTACGGTGGGCGTCACCCTCTGTCGTGGAAGAACCCCAACCTGCCTGTTTTTTTAGGGGGTTCTGGTTAGAACCTTGGAGCCCATCAGCAGAAAGGTCACCTGCTTTGTTTTACGTTTGCTTTGAAATGGAGGCCCCTCCCTGTGACACAGCCGATTTTACCAGTAATAAAGTAGTGCTAAAAGCAATAAATTCCTGAGCCCAAATCTGGCCTCCTCCCTGAGCTCATTCCCTGATTCCTCCTGACAGAGAACAAGAATGGAGATTCCTTCCGAGATCAAAAAGAAGAATATTTTTCCTGCTCTCCTTCTTCTCCTGGATCGTTAGGGCAAAGCTCAAAGAAAAATGGGGATTTAATCACACTGCCGCATAGACAAATGGTCTCCGTGGGTTTTGATCATGAATCTCATTGGTAAAAGAGTTTTTAGTACATCTGCCAGTGAAAGCATTTTTGTTCATAAATTCTACATGATTTCAGCTCTACACTGGGCACCTTATAAAACATACCCTAAAAATAGGCATTTTAAAAAGACATCAGTGGCATTAAAAGAAGTGAAAATATAGTAAGCTGAATATGTTCTTCCCACATGCAGAAGATTTTCAAGACGGCTACCATAGACTCTGAAGAATCATAGGCCTCCAGTAGCGTCCCAGGGGTGGGGCCCCCAAGTCTGGACTTGATGGCTCAGTGTCCCCCCCCCCACCCCACCTGGGTGACCTGCGGGCTCCCACACAGCAGGGACGGAGAACATATGTCCCGGAATGGGACTGGCACCCTCTGAGCACACATGTGCCTTTACCGATGCTACACCACGTCCTGTGACAAAAAGGAGTGGCATGGCCTTTGCTTAAACCAAAGACACAGGGACACCGTTCAGTCAGGAACACCAAGGGCCATGGCCCTTTGATGCCTGGTGAATTCTGGCTCTTTGTGGGACTCAGATGGGCCCTCCCTGGGGCAGTCTCTGAATGTCACAAACATTTACCAGCATCTCCAGGAAGCACAGAATGAGTGCTGTTGCCCCCATGTGGCTTTCGCTGCAGTCAGGGAGATTTGCCAGATAAGAACGTAACTAGGAGGAGAGCCCAGAGGGTCACTGGGTTAACGGAAGGGCGTCTCCTAGAGAAGCAGTGTTTGTGATGGGCTTTAAAGGATATATAGGGGTCTGATGGGCAGAAGAGAGAGACAAGAGAGTAGCTGGCTGAGGGCAGTGAGGAAAACAGGCACAGCTGAGGGCTCCATGGCCGGGAAAGGCCTCAAGCCTCACTGGGCATCTTGCTTCCACCCTGCCATTTGCTCTATTCTGAACTAAGATACTGGAGTGGTTCTGTTGTATGGAAGTCAAGTCCTGCTCAAAACCCCCTGATGGCTGCCACCTCAATCAGAATTTAAGCCGAGTTCTTTCAGGGCTCAAAGGCTCCCATGGCCTTGTTCCCAACCGCTTTCTCCACGCTTCTCCCCTGCAGGGCCTTGAATGTGCCAAGATTCTCTTGGCTGGGCGCCTTGGTGTATTCTGTTCCCAGGCCCAGAATGCTGTTCCCCAGCATCCCACAGTTCAGTCTCCCACTTCCTTCAGATCTGATGCATCGACATGTCACCTTCTCAGGGATGCCTTCTCTGACCAGTCTCTCTTTCAACGTCTTTCCCCAGCTTTTCCTGTCCCCTCTCTGTGCCTTTCCCCCAGCACTTACCACCGTCTAAACACACTGTGTACTTTACCCAATTATCTTGTTTCTTTTCTTTTCCTTCTCTTCCCATTTAGAATGTCAGCTCCGTGAAAGCAGAGGGTTTTGTCTGTTTTGTTCACCCTTGAATCCCCAATACCTACAAAACTGCTTGGGTGAAAGAATGGATGGGTGGATGGATGGGATGGGTGGGTTGATGGGTGGATGGATGGATGGATGGATGGACAGATGGATGGATAGTTGGATGGGTGGATGCATGCATGCATGCATGAATACTTAGTAAAAGTCATCATCTTCAACCTAAGGAACAATGGGAAGTCGCTGAAGTTCGTCCCATGGGAGAGAAACATGATCAAGCTCGGCTTCGGGAAGTTACCTGTTGTGGGAATTATGTACTATCCTGGAGCCATAAGAAATTGGCCACCGTGAGGCCTGTTAGAAAGGTACCGCAGTCGCAGAAGCCGCCTGAAGTGCTGTGCGGGGAGTGCAAAGTGGAGGGTGGTACAGAGAATCCACAGACCTCTCCCCGGACCTGCGGGCAGGGCACCTAGAAGAGGAAGACATCCAAGATGCCCTAGACAGTCCAGCCAGAGCAACTGAGAGAACAGAGGTGGGGAAATGAGCTCCGACACCAGAAGGCGCAGCTGCCAGGGGAGCACGGTGCCGTGGTTCCCTGGAACCAGCCTGGAATCTGCCGTTGATAGACCAGGGTGAGTCCTGGCTCCCTTAAATAAACTGTGCCCTTCTCAACCTCAGTATCACGACAGGTGAAGTAGGAAACAGAGACGCGGTAGTGTTTCAGGCGCCCTGCTCAGCGCTCTGCCAGCATCACATTGTTCGATCCCGCTCCACCGCTGAATTGGATGTTAACCAGGGTTACAAGCTGAGGACAGGAACACCCCCCTCGGTTAACAGCATCGATCAGACTGGGAAAACGGTAAAGATGAGTAAGCGTGAGGTCCTAGGTCTCTCCATTGTACAGTAACCGAGGTTGGAGGAACAAAGCTCCATGTCAGAGGCAGAAAGGGCTCCAAATATGAAGCAACAATAAAACAATTCCATTATCTCAGAAGCTAAAAACTCACCTAAGCCCTGAGTTTCTTAGCGTTCAAGATGAATGCTCTTTAAACGCGTACCTTTTATCTCAGTCAGGTATGTCCCCCGCCCCCCCCCCCGCCCCCCCCCCCCCCCCCGCCCCGATCTTTTGTGAATTGCCCCATTCTTTGCTCTGCTTTGGTTTGCACATCAAGGTCCACACTCAGTTTCCCTTTCTGGTCGTTTCGTAGAACCGTTTCCCTGGTGGTGGCACATTCTTGGCAGAGGTGCAACCTCCTTGGGGTTTATAAGGACGCGCTGAGGTCATCCTAACTCTGCTTCGGGAATGCTGTAATGGAAATGGTGGAATTCACCCTAAACCTCAGTTTTTCCTCCCTGAAAATAAAAAACTTCTTAGTGAAAATATGCTCTTACTGCAAGTTAAAGAGATGAATTTAGGATTTTTGTGGCACGAATGGAAGAAATGCAAAACATCTAAAGCTTTCAGTTGACTAAAGCATTTCATTTCTTCTTCAACTTCTGGTGTCAGTTTTACTATTTTAAGTGCAATTTTTGGTATGCTTCTCAAGAGCTCTAATGGGACATTAGGCCCTGCTTTCTTCAAATCACTTCTATCCAACTAGCAAACAAGAATCAGGAATGCACTTGTCTCCCAAATGACAAGGGATACACATGTAGGAACGTCTACTTTTTTTTAATACTTGTTTTGGAACAATTTTTATCCTCCATGAGGACAGGCACTGTTTACAATGTAATGCTTTTGCATAGGACATTTAGAAATCCAAGTTCCCGTATAATAGGCAAGCAGCTGAAGAGCGGACATTCCTAAAAAAAAAAATTTTTTAATGTTTATTCTTGAGAGAGAGAGAGCATGGGGAGGGGCAGAGAGAGAGGGAAAAACAGAATCTGAACTAGGATCCGGCTCTGAGCTGTCAGCACAGAGCCGGATGCAGGGCTTGAACTCACGAACCGTAAGATCATGATCTGAGCTGAAGTTGGACGCTTAACCGACTGAGCCACCCAGTTGCCCTGAAGAGTGGGCATTCCTGATGAGAACTGTCAGATTAGCAGATGAAGGGAAACTGAGATGCGTTTAAAACAGTGTTACCTCTGGGTACAGGGACGAGACAGGTGTCCTATCCCTTTATAACGTCCCTGCAGCCAGGGCTGGAGCGCCATGAAGGAGCCTTGCCACTCAGTGACGTACTTTGAAAACCCTTATCTGCTCCATGCCTCTCACACAGTAGCTGAGGAAGCCGGTGCTGGGGGACCGTAGGTGCCCCTCTCTGGTCCAAGGCCCTGGTCACTTTGTGACCCAAGGGGTTTTGCCGAAAAGCATTCTTTTCAGCCCCCCTACAGTTGGTCACTGGTTTGAGCGCCTCTTCTGGGTGTAAAAATGGGAGCACTCAGGATCACAATTTGATCCAAATGGACCTTAAAATCAAGTCAAAGGCAGGTACAGAATCACACATTAGGCTTTTGGGGCAGCCTAGTGAGAGAGCAATCATTTATCATTTATTTTTCAGAGCAGAAATTTGCCTCTTCTTTCTCCTCTGACCACCGTTTAACTCTATTTGCTAAGGTGGATTCCAGGAGAAAGAGAAAAAGCAGGGGGTGAGGGGGTGGGGGGTGGAGGGGGACCATGGGGTGGACGTGGACATGGCGGGGCAGGGGGGAAGGGCGGTGCACCTCAGAGCCCTCCGCAGCCTCTCTGGAGGAGGCTCCTGTGTCCTACCTCCCCCTCCCTTTCTTTCCCCTTAGCGCGTCCCCCCCGCCCCCACCAACGCCTCCCATACCCGCACTACCACCGCCACAACGTGCGTGTGTCAGGGACAGGCTGCCGACAGCACTGAAAATACGGCACGCCCAAACACACGCTACCCATCGCCAAGCACCATCTCATGCGACCGTATCCCCGTGCGGTTTGAGGCATACCCGTACTATTCACAGTGTTCCAAACTGTTTTAGAATATATGCATTTAGATCTTTTCGGGTTGGGAGTTATGGGTAATTTGGCAAAGTGAACACCATAACTGGTTTCTTACATAACTCTACAGTTGGCAGTAAGGCAGCGCGCATTGAAATTAAGCAATGCTCATTCATCCAAGAAGACTTGACTTTTCCTCCTTTGGAGGGATAAATGCTCCGGTTTCGTTTTGCTCCATTATTGGAGACAGTAATATTATTGGCTAACTTTAATGGTTCTCTGAAGTTAATTCTTACATGTGAATGGCAGAGTTCTAGTTAACTTCTGGAAGCTTAGGAGGTGTCTCTGTGTGCCGCTGGACTAGACAACGCTTTTAGAAGTAACTTGAGTGCTTTTAGGTGATAATGCAACTGGGGAGATAGGGAAGGACGGAGGACCCAGGCTGCCACAGGGATCTAAACTGGAAAAGTGCTTAGCACCTCAGAGTTGCAGCCTTTGGGAAGAAGGGGCAGATGTTTCACCTGAAAAGGGGCCCGTTTTCAGGTACGCTCTCCAACCTTAGCATGCATTCCTTCCATTTCTTCTTCCTTTTCTATGAGAAGAAAAATGCAACTTTCAGTCTATGTGTCTCAAAAACAGGACAGCTGATCTCAGTGTTTTCTTTTCTCAACTCCAGAAGCTAGATTCTCTAAAATGTGTTTGAATCTTTTTCTGAATCTAGTAGCTCCTAGAAAATGATCAAAGTGTTGCATCTTCCTGGTTTCCAGATTACAATAGTAAAATTTTCCAGTGAAGAATCCCAGGATTGCTTGAGGAGCTCTTCTCACATTCCCACTGTGGAATACAAGTGAGAATGGGGACATTCATCCAGTAAAGTTCAATTAGGGTGGAAAAAAAGCGCCATATTTCAAAATGAATTCCACTTTCTTTTTTCTTTAAAAACAGAGTTCGTTGACCAAGAAAGATTTCAAAACGTTTTCTCTAATACCCCAACATGAAACTTGGATTGAGGTTTTCAGGGAATTACAGGGATCAAACAACTAGCCAAGGCTTGAGTTTCCAGGTTTCCCAAAGGCTCAAAACTCCCCCAGAGGCTAATTACTGTTTACTGCTGAGACCTTCCTCATTTTTCTTCCGTAACATTTTCCATCTTAAGAAGGGTGGTCCCATTCAGCTGAGGAGCATGGTGTCTGAGTGGCTGAATGGAATTACTACCAGTGGAAACTATGTTGCAAGAGGAGTTGATAAAGCAGCTGCAAGGCAAACCTTGGCTGTTTTTTCCATCCTCCCCAAGCAAAGTTAATTAGCATAGGGAAAATGACTAAGGTGTTGACGTCACCTCTTTCCAGTAGAAACTTACACTCTGTCTCTGTCTGCCTAAAAGCATGCAGGACTGGACTCAGGAATTTGCTGTCCAAACAGGATGCTCTAGAAGCGGTGCTTTTTTTTTCCCAGGGGGCTGGACTTCGGTGCTTTATAAGGGCCTGCTGGAGCGACAACCTCCAGCCTCTTGCAAGGGACCGTCACTTGGGGCTTGACTGCCTGAGTCGCTAGTGCTTTCGCCCTAAGAAAGCAAGATGCACTTTAGAAACTTCAACTACAGCTTTAGCTCCCTGATTGCCTGTGTGGCAAACAGTGATATCTTCAGCGAAAGTGAAACCAGGGTAAGGCTTCTAATATAATGTGATTTTTGAGAGGTTTCAAAGCACTGTGTTAATTGGAACTAGCAGCTGAAATATTTGCGGGGGTGTGATGTGGCTGTCTTGCGGGTTTGGGGGTTTTGAAATAAGTCCAAAATATTTGGTGCTTTATCAAACAAAGCTGTTGCCCGAGGGATTAACTGTGATGGAATGTTTAAAACTCTCAATATTTGACAACATCCAGGTCCCTTGACCAATCAGTAATGCAACGTTTTAACATGGTTTGTATTTTTCATTCTGTGTAGGTTGTAAGCAAACTTTTAGACGGAAGCTTTTTCTGGCCGTGAACAGAGCATTTCACTTTGACATCTAGAGATCAGAACAATGTAATTTTATCTTAGGAAATAAATATCGCAAAGCTATTTGTATGTCTGTGGTAATTACAAGGGCCTGTCCTCAAGTTTTCAGCTTCCTTTAGCTAGGGAAAATGCAGCCATAGCAAACAATAAAACTGGATAAATATCTTAAGTTTAAGTGTGGGGAAGCAGCTCTCATTGGTGGTAATCAGTATAATTAGTCATTGTAATCACCGTGCTTTTCTTCTTCATTCGATTAAGATGTAAGATTTCCATCAGTAGCTACCCAGCTGTCTAATTGATCTTTAACAATATTGTATATGAGTGAGTTCTGTGTGTTGTGTTTGGGGAGTGGTGTTCGCGCTATAGGCTTTAGAGCCCATGCCATATTGGGACATGTGAAAGATTTTTTTTTTTTTTTAATCAAATTGAACTGCACGAGTGTGTATGATGCTTGAGAGCTAGGACTGTGGTTTCTGAACGAGATATCAGCACATTCTATGTGTGAAAATCCCACAAAAGCTACGTATTTCATATTAGCCTTATGTGAGTAAAATCATTCTTTATTCAATCAAAGAGGGACAGCGTCCAGCAACTATAAGAGCTAGATCCCAGCTGTCAGAACAAATAAGATTATTTTTTTAGGAGAATGGCGTCATAGTGATGTGGATTTAACAGACTCTGTGCTTTTCTCTTGTGGTCTGGTCCTGAGCCCTGACTTGTATTCTAAAAATATTCCTCAAAGTCATCTCCCCTAAATTCTGAATCATAACTCCAAAACTAAACAGTGGGTCACAATGCCTATTGATGAGGTCATGCAAAATTCCAAATATATATGCACAGACCCTGCGCCAGAAACTTGCTTGAGCTCCCGCTGGAGAGAGGTGGGGAAAACGTCCGCCAGCAGCCAGATGAAATCCTCTGGGAAGCATCTGCTGTGTAACATTTTTCTCATTCTTTGCCTCTGCAAAACCCCTCAGAGGTTTTCATAAACGAAAGCAAAGCCACGGGATTCAGAGAGAGAAAGTTGGTGAGTTGTTACCACCCCCACCCTTGGAACAACCTGCCTGGTGCGCACGGGCTGACCGCCCCCGCCCCCGCGCTGGAACACAAGTCCTGTCCTGCCCGTGAAGCCTCTTGCGCCTGGAAGTCCCATGCCCTTGCCTCTCTCTAGCACTGAACATTCTTGAAAATGTTCTCTCTTGTAAGGCGTCCCCTCTCCCCTCTGCAGAAACTGCTTTCCGCAGGTTTCCAAGGTACTTGGTGCGCCCCGCCCGCCTCCTCCTCGACCTCGGTCCCCTTTGTAGAAGGCGCGCCCCTCCCCCAATGGGACCCTCAGCCGGCCCTTTCTGCCTTGCGCAGACTTCCCACCACCTGTCCTTCCTGTTCAGTCTGGAAGAAAAGGCTCGGAGGGTAGGACGCCTCACCGTCCATACAATCTTTCTGGAAGTTTTGACTGTCTATCAACTCGGTCTCTGGTTGGAGCCTTGAGACCTCGCTGTGGTCTCCCATCTCGCCCCACACCCTCCCGCAAAAGCCACCACCCTAGGACCCAGCCCAGCAGGGGACTCTCCACACAGCTTCTCCCAGAAAGCTGATGAGCTCCTTCCTGAATCTAAGCCTAACACCCTTGGACTTGGGCATTTCCATCCTAAGAACTCATGCTGTTTTGTAATTTTCACTAGGTGTTGTAACACTAGAGCTAGAAACATACATACATTGTAGCCCGCATGCAGAAATGGATCCATTTGTGGGAGGCAAACCGTAAGAGACTCTTAACTGCAGAGAACAAACTGAGGGTTTGCTGGAGGGGAGCAGGGCGGGGGATGGGCTAAATGGGTGCTGGGCATAAAGGAGGTCACTTGTTGGGACGAGCACTGGGTGGGGATGAGCACTGGGTGGGGGTTCTACTCCTGAAACCAATACTACTCTGTATGTTAACTAGCTTGAATTTAAATAAGTAAAAAAAATTTTTGAAAGGAAAGAAAGAAGTGGGTCCATTGGCAGTACATTAATTTTTAAACCAGTATTATTTTAGAGAGTTAAAAAGTAACAGACTCAGTGGGAAAATAATAGGGAGATTTCTTTTTAAACCTCTTCCTTTACACTGAGAAATGCAGGGTTTCTTATTAACTTCATTGTTTCCCAATGCAGTAAAATTAAAAAGAAAAAAATTTTTAATGTTTATTATTTGAGAGAGAGAGACAGAGAGAGACAGAGAGCAAGCAGGGGAGGGGCAGAGAGAGAGGGAGACACAGAATCAGAAGCAGGCTCCAGACTCTGAGCTGCCAGCACAGAGCCTGACTCGGGGCTCAAACCCACAGACCACGAGATCATGACCTGAGCTGAAGTCGGCTGCTTAACCGACTGAGCCACCCAGGTGCCCCTCCCCCAGTGTTTTTTTTTTTTTTTCCAAATGAGTTCCAGTGTTTTTAAGCCCTAAAGAAACATCTGATATACACAGCCACTCCCTGTGTTGAGCAGTTGGGGTGGGAGTTCACTAGGCCTGGGAAGGTTGTTGGACATAAGGAATTGTTTGGGGGGGGGGGGGGGTGGCAAATTACCAAGCTGGACATCCTTGGAATGTCCTCCTTTCCTACTTTCAAAAGAATGTTTCTGCCACTGGTAATTGTTTTGCTGACTGAATGAATTTAAGAAATCCTACATTCTAACTTTCTGAGAAAATCACCTGTATTAGAATTTAAAGGGGCCAAAAGCAAATCTTCCTTGAAGGGGTAAGGCTGGCTTTTCTTGTCTAAGAAAGAAGTTGGGTGTTCTCGAAATGACACGAATAATTCCCTTCCTCAAGTGGAAATGCGATGTAGTCGGCAGGACTCCTATGCGGGTATATTTTAACTCCTTTTATTTTTGTTATTACTTTTCAGGCCAAATTTGAATCCCTCTTTAGGACATATGACAAGGATATCACCTTTCAGTATTTTAAGAGCTTCAAACGGGTCAGAATAAACTTCAGCAACCCCTTATCTGCGGCGGATGCCAGACTCCAGCTGCATAAGACTGAATTTCTTGGAAAGGAAATGAAATTATATTTTGCCCAGGTGAGTTGAATGCAGTGACACACCTGCTTCTCCCTCTCACCCTTTTTAAAAGTAGCTTAGACATTGATTATGTTATACATTGATTTTTTTTTAATGCATACGCATTTCAATTGCAATGTTGGAATTAAAAGTATATCCTGGGGGCGCCTGGGTGGCTCAGACAGTTAAGCGTCCGACTTCAACTCAGGTCATGATCTCACGGTTCATGGGTTTGGGCCCCGCGTCCGGCTCTGTGCTGACAGCTCAGAGCCTGGAACCTGCTTCAGATTCCCTGTCTCCCTCTCTCTGCCCCTCCTCTGCTCACACTCTCTCTCCTTGAAAATAAACATTAAAAAAAAAAATTTGTTAAGTAGATCTTATTCTGTACCCTTCCTTTTTCACTGTGTATCATCCGTGATCATTCTACCACAACATTAAAATGTGTTTAATAAGATCATTTCCAGGTACGTAATATTCTACCATATAGATATTTCAGACATATTTAAGCAGTCTTTACTGTCAGACATTTATCTTGTTTTCCAATGTTTCACTATCACAGATAAACCTGCAGTGAACATTGTTACATCTCCACCCTTTTTTTAAGCATGTTTATTTTGTCATTTAAATGACAAAAGCAACACGGATTAACTGAAACAATCCAAGTACGGTACAGAAGTCCCTAAAGTAAATAGATAGATACATTTCTCCACTCCCCCTTCAAAGCCATGGCCTCACATAACCACCTTTGAAAATCTAGTGTGAATCCTCACACACTTTCCCCTTCACATATACAAACACACAAGTGCATGAGTATGAGTTAATTTGCTTGCACAAAAAAAAAAAAGGAATTACTACAGCCTTCTCTTTTACTTAGCAGTGTATCATGGACAGCCTTTCTGGTCAACGTGCCCGGCTGGGTTGATTAAAAACTCTTAAGAATTCATTTTGAGGAAGGCAAAATTCATACTCTAAATTTTGAATGTCCCGCCTATTTAAGAAAACATCAACATGGGGTGCCTGGGTGGCTCAGTCGGTTGAGTGCCGGACTCTTGACTTCAGCTCAGGTCATGATCTCACAGTTTTGAGATCGAGCCCCGTGTTGGATTCTGCACTGAATGTGGAGCCTGCTTGGGATTCTCTCTCTATGTTCCTCTCCCGCTTGCACGCTCTCTCTCTCTCACTCTCTCAAAATAAAAAAGAAGAGGGAGGGAGAGGAAGAGAGAGGAAGGAAGGAAGGAAGGGAGGAAAGAGAGAGAGAGAAAGAAAAAGAAAGAAAGAGAAAGAAAAAGAAAAAGAAAAGAAAGAAAAGAGAAAGAGAAAGGAAAGAAAGAAAGAAAGAAAAAAAGAGAAAGAGAAAGAAAGAAAGAAAGAAAGAAAGAAAAGAAAGAAATCAAACAACAGCATGTGTTTAAAAGCAAGCGACCTCCAAAATGGCCCTTGACCTTGGGATGAGTAGAGCTGGGAGAACCTTTCCTGCTCATTCAGGAGGGTGGTAGTTAAGAGTACAAGGCTGTGGGCGTGGCTAGTCTAACACTCTAAGATTTGTGCAGCATGTTTCCAGGACCTGGCTCAAGGGTTAGGGCTACTGACTTGTTTCAGACCAAGAGCAGACCTGAGCGGGGCCTCACTCTGTGCAGGTTCTCAGCAGCACCGAGCCTCCCTCGGTGGAGAACCAGCCTTCTGCCAAGTGCGGGCAGCCGCGTGGGCACAAGGCTGCCAGGCCTGGCTGGAAAAGAAAAAAAAAAAAAGAGTTAACCAGACAGGTAGCAAACGCGAAGAAAGCCTCCTGGTGGCAGGAGTCCCAGCCCCGGGTCGCTCTCGAAGGGCTGTGAATGGGTTTGCCGTTTCTCTTGCTCACCACCCTTCTGGTTCTCCCCCACCCTCCAGACCTTCAATGATAAGGTGACCCATTTTCAAGGCAGCTCACAAAGTTCTATATGCTGTTGCATCTGGGGTCCAACAGGTTGGCCGTGGAAGGGGAAGGAGCTTCTCAGGTGCAGTTTTCTGGTTACGTCTCGTCCCCACGGGGGCTCTGAGCTCCCCAGGCCAGTAGAGGAGCGGAACCTGTGGAGACACTTCCTGACCCTGGGAGGAGGCCACCTTGCAGGCCCTTCAAGTATAAATTAGAGCTAGGATGCGCTGCCCCCTGGTGGCGGAGCAAAGCACGGGTTTTTGACCTTGGCTCTTTAGAATGACTTTGTCCTTCCACTTTTTCTGATTATTAAAGTAAATGCACGCTCAGTGTGAAAATTTGGCGGGGGGGGGGGGGGGAGTGGGAGATTAAAATACAAATAAAACCCAAACTGGTAAGATTTTGATACAACATCTTTCTGGGCAGCCCTCTAACTGCACGGAGAGGACTTCTAAGCCCAGACTAGAACCATGGGTTATCGTTTCATGCTATTTTTTAGTTTTTTTTAATTTAATTTAACTTTTTTAGGTTTACATCCCAGTTCATTAGCATACAGTGCAATAATGATTTCAGGAGTAGAATCC
Source organism: Panthera uncia (assembly GCF_023721935.1). Classification (NCBI taxonomy): domain Eukaryota; kingdom Metazoa; phylum Chordata; class Mammalia; order Carnivora; family Felidae; genus Panthera; species Panthera uncia. The sequence goes on along the minus strand of NW_026059638.1, from coordinate 9,418 downwards.
AGTGTTTCATCCCCTACGCACCACACCCAGTGCTCATCCCAACAAGTTCCTCCTCGATGCCCCCTGTCCATTTAGCCCATCCACCCAGCCACAACCCCTCCAGCAGCCCTCAGTTGGAGTCTCTTATGTTTTGTCCCCCTCCCTATTTTTATATTATTTTTGCTTCCCTTCCCCTATGTTCATCTCTTTTGTATCTTAAATTCCACATATTCAGTCTTATGATACTCGTCTGTCTTTAACTAATTTCACTTAGCATAATACCCTCTAGTTCCATCCACGTTGCAAATGGCAAGATTTCATTCTTTTTGATTGCCGATATGTACATACATACATACCGCATCTTCATCCATTCATCAGTTGATGAATGACATTTGGGCTCTCTCCATACTTTGGCTATTGTCGATAGGGCTGCTATAAACATGGGGGTGCATGTGTCCCTTCGAAACAGCACACCTGTATCCCTTGGATAAATGCCTTGTAGTGCAATTGCTGGATTGTAGGGTAGTTCTATTTTGAATTTTTTGAGGAACCTCCATGCTATTTTCCAGAGGGGCTGCACCAGTTCGCATTCTCAAGATAGTATATATATTTTTTTTTAATCTCCTGGCAGGTGGATCTTTTTTTTCCTTCTTTGCTTTTGGCATCTGATTTGGAACCGCAGAGGAAGGGAATTGCGGGGTACCACCGGGTGGGCGGGGGCCCTGGGACCCCAGCCCCACTTTGCCCTCCCAGAGGCTGTATCATCTTAGAGCTGTCGCTTAGCCTCTTGGAGCCTCTGTTCTGCCTTTGTGACCTGAGGAGCTAGAAGAAATGGCTGAGATCCCTGTGGCGTCAGCAACAGTGCTTTACTTGGTCCATTTCTACTACGACGCTACTCCTTTTCCACCAATCTCGGTCCGTGGTGATTCCTGGCAGTCCCTGTGCCTGTGGGTCCCAGTCCTGGGAGGGCGCTCTGACCATGCTTGTGCCGTCACCCCTTTGCCTTCTCCATACGGACTGGGTCACGAGCCCCCTCCGGAACCGCATGCGTTCTGCCGCCCAGACGTAGGCTTGTCCTTTTGCGCCTGTCCTCCACAAGCTGTCACTGAGCGCTGCCGCCTCGCTTGGGTTCTGTCCTCCAGAAACCATGCGCCTGTATTTTATTCTCTCCGCAGACGTTACACATAGGAAGTTCCCACCTGGCCCCCCCGAATCCGGACAAGCAGTTTCTGATCTCTCCTCCTGCCTCGCCGCCCGTTGGTTGGAAACAAGTGGAAGACGCTACTCCTGTCATAAATTATGATCTGTTATACGCTATCTCCAAGCTAGGGCCAGGTAAGCGGTGCTCTTGGGTGGGAGCAGGGAGACAGATGGGCAGAGGTGGCGTTCACGGGCCCAGACGGAGATGCTCACCTGCCTCAGGGAGCGCCTCCCCCCACTGTGGCCCCCCCGCGTGTTTTGTGAATGGTTTCTAGTTGTTTTCATCTGCGACTGTAACTCAGGTTGCTGGGGACACGCACACCTGCCTGCCTCTGGCCTCATTCCTTAGCGGGTCATGGGTACCAAGCACCGTGACCCCTCGTTGCCAGCGTCACGGGAATCCTTCCCGTCACCCACTGAGCACCAGCCCCAGGCCCTGTCACTCCAGGATGAGCAATTAGACTTGGAAAGGGAAAACAAACCACCCTACACGTTAGAAATTTCATCTTTAGTCAAGGTGGTTGGTCTGATTCTCACCTGCTCCTTTGAATGTTCAAGGGAACCGTAGGGCGTAGTGAAGAAAGGGCCCCAGTCATGCACGCCCCCTCTTGGCCCCATTGGGGTGCTCCCCAGCTGAGAGAGAAGAGTCTTCAGTCCTCCGATGGGACGAACGTGTGCGTGTTCGGGGAGATAACAGGTGCTCTGGCCTCAGTCTTCTTCTCCATACAGTGGGTATTACCCAGCGGAGCTGTGAGCCATACTTTGAGACCGTTGTGTAGAAAGCACTTCAAAACGTGCCTGGCCCATAGGCTGCGCCCAACACATGATTTTTGGAAACAATCCGATGTTGGTGGTTCCTGTCCTACCTGCTGGGTTTGGGGTGAGCGAGCGGGCAGGTTCGTGAGGATGTCTTAGGGTGAAGCAGTTTGAGCTCCTGCCCTGTCCACAGAGCAAACAAATACTGAGACCATTTCTTCTGGACCAGAAATCTGATGATACTCCTTTGGATTGAGGGGTTTATTTCACGGACCATCAGCAGTTTCGTGCTGAAAAGATCACATTTCTGAACACACTGCCCCCAGCAGAAATCGCCTCCGTGGGAGAAAGCTAGAATCCCACTACTCACTGCTGATGGTGGTGTCAAGGTCAAGGTGGACCTGGCCAGTCCAAGGAAGCACGAGCTCCTGGCTGAGGTGCCTTAGCCGAGCTGAGGGCTGGAGTCTGCCGGGACGCTAGACAAGAGAAGAAATGGGTCCTCCAGCTGGGGGAGGTGACAGACTCCTCCAAAGGCAAGGAGTGCTGCTGAAGGCAGTCCTCCCCACTCCAGAACCTACCCCTCCTTTCTGATTTGAGAAGCCCTTTCAGAAAACAGACATAATCCAATCCATTCGCCCTTAGTTTACGTGACAGTGAGCTGGAACCAGATCTCATACTGGGCCGTGCTTTGCTGCCCGAAGGATTGCAAAGAGTTTGCAAATGTGGCCCTACACTGAGGCTTTCTGGACCCTGGCTGATGGGCAGGTAGATAAGGACCCTGACCGGACGGCTCTGATCTTGTGACCCTCCACCTCAATTCCCTCCCTGACAGAACTGAGGCTCGCTCACCTTTTCAGATGCAATTGCCATGAACGTTCCAGATAGAGAACAGGCAATTTCCTTTCTTATGAGGAAAAGTGCCTTCTGTGTTCAGAGGCGTCCCCAAAGCAGCGGGGGGCGGGAAGGTCTGGAATCCGGCTGGGGAAGAACACACAGAACTTGAAGGAAAACCCACCTCTACACCCCGAGGGGGCGGAGCCAGCCGAAGCAAACCGCCCTCCCCCACCTGCTTAAATCGTAGCATTTCTACTACTCCCCGCTTCCCACCAGTCAGGATCCGCGCCCTATTTGTCAACATTAGTAAAACCAGGTGACACTTAACGGGCCTGTGGACCATGCAGCAGGTCCCAGGCACTTAGCTTGTACTTACCTGAGCAGCTCTGTGAGGTCAGTGCCATAATTATCCCGTTTCTCGGAGGAGGCCGTGGAGGGTCACAGGAATGCGAGGGGACGTGCCTTCGCACGGGCTCCAGGTCCTGAGTGGAGGGAATCAGAGGCCACGTGTGGGCCCCCCTTGTGGCCTGTCTCCAGTGCGAACCGCCTCGGTGGGAGCCTCAAGAGGGAGGCTCATGGGGTGCCTGGGTGGCTCAGTTGGTTAACCATCCAACTCTTGATTTCTTTTTTTTTTTTTCTTCATAATGTTTACTTATTTTTGAGAGGGAGGGAGAGACAGAGTACAAGCAGGGGAGGGGCAGAGAGAGAGGGAGACACGGAATCGGAAGCAGTTCTCCAGGCTCCGAGCTGTCAGCACAGAGCCCAACGAGGGGCTCGAACTCACGGATCGTGAGATCATGACCTGAGCCGAAGTCTGACGCTCAACCCCCTGTGCCACCCAGGTGCCCCCCGACTCTTGATTTCTGCTTGGGTTATGATCTCACAGTTCATGAGTTCTCTCTCTCTCTCTCTCTCTCTGTCTCAAAATAAATAAATAAACTTAAAAAAGACGGAAGCTCTCGATGTCCTTTCCTAACGCGTTTTATTCGTGCACTGTCTCCCCAAACACATCGCACCACAATGGGGAAGCCATCTGGGTATTTTAGGAGGCCTGGTGGACACGTTAAGTGTCATTAAAAAATATCCTCCTTCCGTTGCTTTCATATGCCTGGATTCAGTGTTTGAAAGCAGAATAATATATAACGGTGACTCTGTGTGTGTGTGTGTATGTGTGTGTAATTTTTTTTTTTTTTCCCCACTAGAACCACCAAAGAAATACCAATCCAGAGCATATCTGGCTGTGTCCCTCGGTCCCCATTGAACGTCCGCAGAAGCCAGGCCGAGCAGACCCATACATGCTCTTCCGTTTGCTTTTGTTTCTTGGCTCTCCGGTCCTTGCCCGAGTTACCCTGCATTTCTCTTCTTTCCCCAGGGGAAAAGTATGAATTGCACGCAGCGACCGACACCACCCCCAGCGTGGTGGTCCACGTCTGTGAGAGCGATCAGGAGAACGAGGAGGAGGAGGAGACGGAAAGAATGAAGAGACCCAAACCAAAAATTATCCAGACCAGAAGGCCAGAGTATACGCCTCTCCACTTAAGCTGAACTGGCGCCCGGAGGAAGAAGTATTCCGAATCACACTCACGGAGAGGAATCTTTTTCTGTGCAAGTGGCCGCTCACGACTGGGGAGGTGGCAGCCGTGATCGCTGCGGCAGAAATTCCAGTTCGCGTTGCTCAGAAGAGAATCAAGGCTTTGTCCTCTGGTTCTAATGCTGGGCATACGTCAATGTTCATGGCTTCCGGGAATGTCCTGGGCCAATCACTGAAGTTTAAGGTGATCGCACGAGGACATTTGGGCACGTCTCGAGAAAACCGATAACCGATCGTGTTTTGTACTTGTTCTTTTCTGGTAGGTTCTGTCTTTTGTCAAGGGCGGCTTGATCCCTGGGTGTGGGGAGAACCTTCTGTTTCCAACCAGCCCAATGGGCAGACTCTCTCTACTGGTAGGAAAAGGCACCGCGAAGCCACAAAGCGTCCGGTGCAGAAAGGCTGTGGAAACAACAATGCAATGTGGGAATTGTAGTGTTTCATTTTTCTCCCCATCACGTTCTAATGTTTGTGCATGTATATTACGGATTTTCAGAACTAACCTCTGTTTGTGTATAGTTATGCCATTGTTGTGTTACATCTTTTGGGAAGATAGGAAAGCTTGAACAACCGATCACCTTTCCAGATTCATGATTTCTCTGCGACAGCACTCACACGTGGAATGCACCTGGAATACGTTCATTCAGCATCCTATCCATTGCAACATAGCCCTTGTGCTTTGACAGAAGAAGTCGATCTGAAATTCCCACGTAGAGTTTCACCTCGTAAAGTGCAGAGAACAGCAGTTTCACTGCCAGCATTTAGTGGGTGAGAAATTTTAGGTTAGGTGTTTGGGGTCAGACATCGGTTCCATTTCTTTCTTTTCCGTGGTGGTTTGTACACATGAATCGTAGCCAAAATACCTTTCTGGGGAACCGTTGGTGGAGATAGTTGATTTTTGTTTTTTTAACCCCACTAAAACATCGAGATAAACCTGTAAATAAAGCCGATAGCATATTTTCATTCCCATTTGTACACTCGGGTGAAAAATACGGCAGTGGAATTGTAGTGTCAGAATATTACCCTACCTGTGACTTGTATGTTGTAGAAAACGCTGTTAAATGTCGGACAGGACTTGAATTCAAAGCATGTCAAGTGGATAGTAGATATGTGGTGGAATGCTAGGGACTCAGTGCCTTTTTCCCCATTGATTCCTGATGGAATTGTTACACTAGGTTAACGTCTGTAATTTTTTTCTGGTCGTAATGTGTGTGTCTGGTAAACAGGTATTCTATTTTGGCCTTACAACACCATAACGAAATTTGTCATTTTGAAATCCCTAACGCCCAGTAACAGTGCATGCTTTGGAAATTTGGAAGGTGGTTTTCTTTAAGAAGCAAAGGCATTAGGTTGTTCGTGTCAAGAAATCGACGGGATGTTCTCAAAACCCTGTTTACAGTACTTGGTGAGGTGTTGGGGGGCCATGAGGGAGAGACCATTGCCTAGCTGTTCAAGTGTTCCTGGCTAAGTGCTTTTAAACTGGAGAGGCTAACCTCAAAATATTTTTTTTAACTGCAGTCTATAATAAATCAACACAATATCCTCTTTACGGAAAGCTTGATCTCTGTGCCCTTTTATTTCTGATGATCGGTCTGTGAACCCTGTGAACCTTGCCGTCTCCAAAGGACTCCTTCCTTCGTCAGCTGCCATTGAGAAACGTGTGATGCTTTCCTGTGGTTCGTGGAGGGTTAACCGCACTAGCACCTAGTAAAGCGGAAAATGGAGAAAACTGAAATCGGGAGTCTGGGTATTTGCTTTGTGGAGGGAGACGAGGAAAACCCTGTTCCCCAGTAAAACCACCAGCTCCAATAAGCAACAACGTTTCTGATCGGTCATAGGAGGAGCTGTCTTTCCTGCTAGAAGCCCAGGCAAGACACTGAATGACAAAGGCCAGTTAATGTTCCGGAAGTCTGTCTCTGAGCCTTCCGTCTGAATCCCAAGCAGCCTTTCCCCCCGGAGCCCTTATGACACGTGGCGGCGTGCTTTCTGTGCGTGCCCACAGAGGCCCAGACAATCCAGGGGTTATTGGCTGAACTCTAGCAGACGACATTAATCTTGATCAAGGTTAACATTGGGCACTTTTCCGTGAACGCTCACATGCTCTTGTGTTTTTTCCTCTAAGAATAGCTCCTCCAGTCGTGTCCAGGAGAATTTACATATTTTCAACCCGTCGATGTTTGACGTTTAAACATGTTGGAAAATCCATCTTTTAGTCGGGTGGCCAAATCTGATTATCAAGCAGATTCACTAAGTGACCGCCTCGTGAGGGAGGGGGCTGCCATTCATCGTCCTGTTGAGTAGCTGGGAGCCCAGTAAGCCCAGTGTGCCAGCCCAGGATCCTATTTCATAAATAACCCTGGAATAAAATCAAACCGTGTTGTCAGCTGTCACCCTTCGCCACTGATTGAATGTGTCCCTTAACTAGATTTTGATAGGATGTATTTCTGATCTGGGGGTAACCGGCTTAAGGGTCATCCGAGGAAAGAAACCCGGCCCCCCACGAAAGGCATGCTAAATCCAAGGGACGGGTCGTGATGGATGGAGAAGTGTTAACATTAGTCAGTAAACTCAGATTTCCGGTCGGTCCCCTTTGCCCACCTGGGAAAATATAAGCAGATGGTCCCGCTGCCCACAGAGCCGACAAAGCCTAGAGTAGAAATCACAAGTCAACGAACATCTTCACTCAGGACAGTGATGTCAGGTGAACAGTTCTGTGGCAGCCTCAGCTGAGCTTCTGAAACTCACAGTGCATGTGATTGCTGGTTACCAGGCTGATAGCCATGAAGGGCCCCCGGTCACAAGCGTGCTCAAGACTCAGACATCTCTTTGGCCCTGCTCCTCAGAGGGCTCCGTGAAATGCAAAGCAACGGACACAAAACAGGCGGAACCGTGCAGAACACGCCCTTTGCCACTGATTGAACGTGTTCCTTAGATAGATTTTGATGGACTATATTTCCTTTTTTTTTTTTTTTTAAGTTTATTTTTATAGGGCACCTGGTTGGCCCAGTCGGCTGAGCGGCCGGCTTTGGCTCAGGTCATGATCTCACAGTTCGTGGGTTCAAGCCCTGCCTCGGGCTCTGTGCTGACAGCTCAGAGCCTGGATGGAGCCTGCTTTGGATTCTGTGCTTTCCTCCCTGTCTGCCCCAACCCCACTCATGCTCTGTCTATCTCTCAATAAGTAAACATTAAAAAAAAAAAAGTTTATTTTTATTTATTTTGAGAGAGAGAGAGAGAGAGAGAGAGCAAGCAGGGAAGGGGCAGAGAGAAAGAGGGAGGGAGAGAGAGAGAGAGAGAGAGAGAGAATCCCAAGTAGGCTCCGCTCTGCCAGCACAGAGCCTGACATGGGGCTCCAACCCATGAACCGCGTGAGACCATGACCTGAGCAGAAATCAAGAGTCTTGTCACTCAACTGACTGAGAGCCCCCCAGGTGCCCCGATAGGATATATTTCTGATCTGGCAGTAACCAGCCTAGGGTCATCCAAGAAAAGAAACCCAGCCTCCGTGAAATGTATGCTAAATCCAAGTGAAGGGTGGTAATCGATGGAGAAGTATTAACATTTCATGCGGCTATTAATACTTGGATTATGAACATTGATTTGCAGTCAGCAAGCATTTAAGATTTTATATTTCCAGAATGGAGTGTGAAATCAGTGCCCACAGGTGATGGGGGTTTTCGGAGAACTTTAATTTTCAGTGACATGTACAGAATTCACTACAAAGGAAATAGATCTTATCAAATATGAAATTGCAAAGGATTAACTACAGTATATGGACACGTTATGGCCAAAAAAATGAATCAGCAGCTGGGGCATGTCGTGCTCTAAATGTATTGTCATAGGTTTGCAGAACTCTGTGCAATATTTGCCTCAATATATTAAGTGCCTATCAAGTAACAGTCATCGAAAGGTCAATTCAGACCTGAAATTATAAATAACCTGAAAATTATTTGGGAAGAAGTCAGAATATATGTAAGAAATACATTCTTTCTCCCCTAATTCTCTGGTCTTCTGACTCCTTAAAGACACGTAGGGGATGTTTTTTTCTTTTCAAGTAACGCCACCCCTCTTGGCAATCTCTAATTCACGTCTGAAATTCTCACTCTTGTGACTCACCAAAGCTACATGGCAATCAGGTAGATGGATTTTATTCTCACATACCTCATTTTCTTCAGCGCCGCCTCTCTGCTGTGCGTGAAAGGTCATTTTAATCGTGGCTGTGTTTATGAACGGCAGAAGGAAATTATGTGAAAGCGATTGAGATGTGGTGTCTGCATTCAACATTTCTTTTTCCAGATTCTGGCTAGGGATACAATGACCGTTTGACACAGCAAATGAGAGCTGACCGGCTGCCGTAGCCGCTGCTCACCGTTCTGTCCTTCGGTGCCATCAGGAACCCCCTCCCGGCTGACATTTAAGCTCTGGTCACATGGAATTTTCCGTGTGTCTAACTCACCATATTCTCTCTTTCCTATGCACCATCCCCCATGTTCCCTGTGCCTAGACCCTTATCCCGTTGCCCCAGCCCAGCCCAGGCTAACTCCGTAATGATGTGCCCCCCACGAGAGCAGGCCCATGTCTGTCCTAGCCACCTCTCTCTGAATCACTAGCAGCTACCACTGTGCCTGGCCAGTGGCGACCAATAAATATTGCTGAGATGATTAACTGACTCACTGATAGTTGTCCTACAGTTGCATCACTGATGTCTCCCTCCCCCTGAGAATCATTTCCAGCTGCTACTGCTGAGTCTCCCATTATGTGCCATACTTCCCCTTTGTAATATGTATTGACTTCTTAGCATAAGAATTAAATTGTTTGTCTTCCTTGTTAGAACCTAAGTCAAGTGGAGGCAAGATTTCTGGTAGTCTGTGCCTCAGAATAGACATTCAACACAAGTTGGATGGATGGATGCATGGATGGATGGATGGATGGATGCATGGATGGATGGAAGGATGGATTGGATGGATGGAAGGATGGATGGATGGATGGATGCATGCATGGATGGATAGATGGATGGATGCATGCATGCATGCATGGGTTGATGGATGCATGGATAGATGAGTG
>NW_026059637.1:0-43251 GCF_023721935.1 Panthera uncia | reverse complement strand
AACGTGGATGACAAATTCTTACTCTCTTAGACATCGAGATCGTATTCCTAATTTCTTCATTAAGTTAATCACTGATAATGAAAAGAAATCCCCAACTGAGCATCTGTAACGTGATCAGACGTGCATGTACTTCTGAATTTTCAAGCCTGCAGCAGTGCGTCATTAATTCATAAGGAAGATGAGCCAAATCTTCTAATGAGCAAATGGACATGTGTGTCCAACTCTTCATTTACTTTATTTTTGCTAAACCTGACTGAGCATATGAATTTCTTGAAACTACCACACCACTCCCATCCCCATGATGCAGCTGACAAGTGGCCACTGTGCAGGTTCACAAGCACATGCTGGGGTCTTGGGAGGAGAGCAGTCATTTGTTCATTTGCTATTAGAAATAGAGCTGACAGCATCACTGGTAGTTTTCACTTTCTTAATAATTTAGGTTACTCTTCAAACTTTCTATGACAAGGATGTATTACTTTAAAAATGTGGAAAATTTGGAAAACAAAAAGTCAAGAGACAGTTTGGGAATAAATGAAAATAAAAGTATAAGTGTTCTGAAGCTTGGTAAGCTCTTTTGATTACTTAAAAAAAGCATACAAAATTAACTGTGATTGTCTGCCACAAAACTATTTTATCTACAATTATGCCTGAAAGCAAATGAAAGTTTTTTTTAAAGAATTATTAAAATTAAACATACCTCCAGAAAGGAGACTCACATGATTTTTAAATGATGGTGGGAAAGAGATTATGTTAACATAGCATGTTGAAGAGTATATATGGTTCTAAAGAGGTTAAGCTTTGTTTTGAATTCTTAGCTCTCTTACTTCTTAACAGGGTAATCATTGGGAAAGTTGCTTACCTTCTCTATCAATTTTTACAACTATAAAATGAGAATAATATTGATTTCTTACTCTTGCTAATAAATATTAGAGGAAAAAATCATGGGTACAACACCCCACACACAGAAGCCATTAAATGAGCAGGGTATAATTATTCAAGCAAAGAAATACCATCCAGATAAGGAAGACAGGAAAGAGATGATCACTCCTAAAGTTTTCTACATACAAGTGTGCCTTACCGATTCTACATTTATGACACACAGTGGGATTTACAGGAAAACCTAGATTTTAAATCTAAGCCCTTTCCACTTGTCAGGTAATTAAACAATATCCAAAGATCTAAAGCATTAAACCAACATAGATAGAATTCTAAAAGAATCAGTCACTCAAAACATTTCAAGAAAGTAGTTAATGAAGTGGTTTTTTTTTAATTTTAGACTGAATATACTAACATAACTGCTAAAACGGTTCTTTAGGAAATAACACGTTTAGTTTGAAACTTTGTTATTAAGTAGAAGCAACAGAGGAGCCAAAAGGATTTTCCTAAGGTAGCAAAAGCAGAAGAGGTTACAGAGGAAGCTCCAGGGAACAATATTAAATATTAAGAGTACAGAGAAACAAATCAATCCTTCACATCATATGGTGACATCTAAGACACCTTCAATGTCGAAAAAGTGTTGATTCTGTGACTTCTGTCCCCCACACCACGTAGTGTAGAAAGAACCCACCATGGAAACAATGACCCAAGATATCAATGCAATGCTTGTATACGAATGGTCTCCAATTCTACTTCTAGGACCTAAATAAAAGGAGAAGGAGAAGCATACGTGCAAGAGTCATTATAATGTACCTATATTATACATTATTCATACCTGGAATATCATATAGCAACTGAAAAGATGAAGTCGATTTATAGAGGATCTGATTCAAATGGACTCAACTTGACTAAAGAAAGCAAACAAGTAACTAAACAAGACATGCAGTGTGATACCACAACAATAAAAATTCTATTGAGCTCTGTATGTGCGTCTGGAAGGATACATTACTGGTCACATGAGATGGACAAAGAGGAACTTAGCTTCATCTGTAATGCTGTAATCTTTTCAGGGGAGGCAGTACTTCTATATTACTTGTTGAGACACTTTAAAAAGAAAGAAGAGAGCATGATGTCTTCCATCATAAACATTTAATCCTTTCTTTTACTAGCCAAGTAAGATGTTTATGGCTATATATTGTTGGGGTACTATCTGCAACACTGTGACGGAAAATGGAAATAAAACATATAAAGTATTTATGAAAATTAACAAAAAAAATAGCAAGGGTTAATTTATATTCAAGAGATAGTCACTTCTTTTTTTTTTTTTTTTTCCCTAAGCTCAGGATTCAAAGCCCCACCAGTCAGCTCTCATGTCTGACTCAGGGCAAAGATAATGAAAAGCCATCCTGCAATCATCCCGACTGACAAAAGTCTCTTACTTCGGCTCTAACAGAATTCTGAAAATAAGTGATTCAACTACACTTCTGATATACTCTATTTTTACTTATTTAATTCTGAAAGACTGTGACACACTACCTCTAATGTATATAGCCACATGGAAAATGCAAGGGAGAAAATATGTGAACTAAAAAGGAAGCAAATTACTCTTCAACACTTCAGTACTGAATCTGGCAAGAGACAGACCTTATGTTGGTGTTTGTGGAATCAAGAACTAAAGGAGTATCTTCTTAAGATATAAGGTGGTGTTAAGCAACGAAAATTATTCACAGACTTCCCTGAGCCGAGAGCTGTTTGGCTCCAGAAGTGACAAAAGCTGAATATCTAATTATGTTCTTCTTTTTTGTTTCTCACCAGAAAATACAGTAAAAGCCCTGCTGTCTGATGCACTATTAAGGAAGTCCTCTAAACTTACATTCCTAAATCTAACAATTTGTATCATCCTAAAATATATAAATATCATTCATTCTGCAATCCTGTAATGTAGGGCAAGGCCCTTTCTCTGAGCATGGATCAGCTAGCTAAAGTATTGTCTTTCTTGCAAAAATCACAGATGTAATTGTCTATAATCTCCATAAATAACAGAGAAAACCTAAGAGAGTTATGCAAAGTCAACAAAGAATCTAATTTTAATGGTTCCCTCCCAAATCCCTTAGAATCTTCTTGCCTACAGTTAATTCAAGATTAGTTTTCTTTAGTGACATCTTTATTGAATCTTTCCAAAGCATTCAACTTAGACTTTCACTGAAATCTCTCTACTTTTTAGTGTTTTTCTTGTCCTGCATTTCCGTAAGAGTTGATTACACTGCATAATTATAGCAACCAACACAATGGCATAAACAGATTTCGGAACAAACCCAAATGACTTGGTAAACCAACAGACAGCACAACAGGTGTCAGATGTACAAGGGCATGATGAAAAGCCATCCATCAACCGTGAGTGTGGTATGCTTTAGAGAAGGTTTTAAGAGAGTAAGGGGCCTGCCAGTTAATTGGGTAAATGTGAGAAGTGCAAGAGCATTAAGGAAAGCATCTCTGCATCGCACCTCACGCAAATGTTAGATTACATTGAGTAATCACCAGATTTGTTTTTCAGTCTGCATACGATAAGGAATACAACAACCTGAGATCCAGGCTGCACCCACTGGTTCAACGAGCACTGAGTAATTTCCCGGGGCTAGTACCAAGTGTTGGAGACACAAATAATGGGTTGTGCAGGATTTCTCAACAACAGCAGTGCTGAAATTTAGGGCCCCCAAATTCTTTGTTGTGGGGGCTATCCTCTGCATTGTAGGGTCAAACATCCTACTACCCTCTAGATGCCTGTAACACCTTCTCCAGAGCTGGGACAAGCAACAGTCTTCAGACCTTGTGGAATGCCCACTAGGGGGCAAAATTGCTCCTGGTTGAGAAGCACTTCATTAAGGTGGAGCAGGACCTTTCAACACCTCGTGAACTTTGTTAGGACTCACAGAATTCCACAGTTTTGGATCTATCAAGATCTTTTTTGCCTTGTCTGAAATTCAGAGAAGTAACCTGTCAATGGATAGAACTGGCTCCATGATACACAGGGCCAAGGGCATAATGAAAATGTGGGGTCCTCATTAAAAAATCACTAAGAATTTTAAGACAGTGACAGCAGAGCACTAAACCAAGCGGAGTGACCTGAGCTACTGCAGAAGGCACACATCCATGAAGCCACTCTGCCAACGGTACCAGGTCACGGGCAGGGAAGGAGTAATAACCACCCAAGATTCCAGGTGCTCTTTCTACTAAATTCAGAGGCACTTTAATATCTATTGCATCTCAGTGAGTCAGAAGGTTTTAATATTTCAGGTGTCTAATTGTTCTTTATCACACTTTTTTCACTAATATTCCCTATGCACAGAAAAAATGTTGCATATAACAGTGAATTAACTTCTCACTCCAGTTTTTAAAAAATCAAATTTTCAATACAAACTTACTACATTAGACTGACAATTCAAATTATAGGACCATGAAATCATTTGTGTTTTATTAAAAACAAAACCATGAGGAGCTTGTTATATTTTATTAGTAGCATCTGTCTCCTGTCTTGAATGTTAAAGAAGATATTGATGATGTTCTTTTGCCATTTGGGAACAGACAGATACTCTTTCCTCAAAAATTATCTTTGGCAATGGATTCTTTAAATCATCCTTGCCATTTGGCAAGTTTTTTGACTCCAGGTGTGGAAATTAGCATTGTGTTTACACTGTAATCAAGGGAGATATAACCACTTAGTATAAGACGTCAGAACATGTGTTCCTTACAGAAGTAATGTCTATATTTTTCTATTGCAGGTGTGTGAGCACACCTGGCTCTAATATCATCAGTTTGGTCTTACCTGCTAAAGGTACTAGACATACTTGAGTCTACCTTTAATTTCTTTCCCTTTGCCTTTCATAACATTCTTCCAAACGTAAACAGGCAAGGTAATGTGACATGACAGATAAGGTTGCTCCCGAACACAGGTAGTTGGTTAGTACTTTAGTTCAGTAATGTTCAAAGCAACAAATCACAAGCTTCCCAACAAGTGTTTGGAATCCAATTTTACTATCCCAGAATACAGAGTGCCACAGGAAGTCACTTTTCAGTAGTCAAAGTCAGTGCACCTCTGAGACTGGGGCTGAATGACAATGTTATTAGAAGCATTTTCTGGGAGACGTTTGACAGAAGATGTGGTTTCTAATCCTGTGCTTTCCAGTTTCTAAGTTCAAAGGTGTTGGTAAGAAAAATCCCCTCTAAAGAGATATCTATGATCCTTCAACATAAGGAGATACTAGCAAAATATGGAATGGTAGGTACAGTAAAAAAATTTTTTTTAATTTACACAATCAAAAGATATATACAAAGTATAGCTTCTAAGAAACTGTTTGCAAAGAGGGTATCCCAAATCATCAAGTGATTTTACTAAATAATGGGGAAACAAAAGTGGATAAAATGAACTGTTCTACAAAGGCTAAGTGGGGGCTACACTTTACCACAGAGTGGAAAAGGGATGGATTAATGCTTTTGGAGTAGAGAATCCTGTTTACCACCCTCTCCCCCATGCTTAGAATGTCATAGGCAATCAAGAAATAACTTATTGAGTGAATGAAATCAGTTATCACCTCAAATAATATGAAGGACAAGAAGATGCTTTTTAAGAAATGCAGAATTGGCACATAGTGGATTAGAATCTGACTTCTCATTCCTTATATGAAACCTACTTTTAGAAACAAAGTGTTCAAGTTAATTACTTTTAGCACACCCTTTGTTGCTTCGTTTGTATGCTAACCATGATAACAACTAATACTTTCATAAGAGCTTATAATGTGCCAGGCACTTTCTCCTAGCTTTACACATTAAATCAATCTTCAAAATACTTCTTGGAGACACATATGATAAATATCTTCATGTTACAGGAGAGGAGACTGAAACACAAGGAGGTCAACTAAAATGCCTAAAGTTGCAGAGTTGTGATTAAAACCAAGGCAGTCCGTTTCCAGAGTTCTTGTTCTTAACCTCCTTCCTGTGCCGTAAGTATAAAGAAAACTACAGGATAAAAGACTATATGATAAAAAGCATTGCCTTTCTATTCTTACAATGAGTATGTCATAATTTCACAAATCTAGGGGAGGATTAAACTCTTTTTTATGCTGCCAATGAAGTATAAGGTTGTCCTTTGCCCAATTTATAGCAAAACAAGACAAATGGTTTATTTTTTCAATCTACAGGAAAGGTTAAGGAGCTTTTGTTTGTTTTATTATAGTCCATGATTTCTTTTGCTTCTTTTCACTTATCTTTTAAACAGTCTTCCCCAAACTATCCGTAAAGGAATTGTAGCAGAAATGTGGGCATCTTCTCCTCAGCCCTAATTCACAGACCATTTTGCACTGCCTGCAGCATATTCTTTGAAAGTGGCCACTGTAAACAAAGAGTGAGGCAATTCCAGAACCCTCTGGTACTTCCCAATAAGTACATCAAATGAGACAGTTGGTCTCTCCTCCCTCTCAGCCTACCTGGTGTCTGGAGACTTGCTTACACATTCAGAGTATGTAACAAAAGAGAGTATTATATGGAAATATGATGTTTAGCGGAAATGTTTTCATGTTTTATGTTTAACCCTTATGAAATTAAGAAAAACAGTGAGGGTCTTCCTGAAATAGCTACAATGGTAGCTGTATTTCCCCAAATTTCTCTTAGTAACTGCTACATAGGTCCTTAAAGCCACTATCGATTCCGACAGAAATTAAAGCAGGCAGCTTTCCAGACAAAAATACTGGAATTAGAGCCAATACCTAGGCCAGAAACCCTGTAAATATGTACAACAACTGTAAAGTATATGTCTTAAAAAATGGACCAGGAGGTTATTACAGATGAAGATATTAATTCAGCAATTGCCAGGAGCCTTTATATCTTAGAACTGCCTTCTGGGATACCATTATCTCCATCTTAGGGATAATAATGAGTTCAGATATGTTAAGTGACTTACCCACAGGCACAGAGCATCACAGCCTGGCCTTGAGCCCACTCTAGTCTGTCTTTTTTTGCGAAGCTGATCCCATTATATTATATAAAAACTCTTTTTCCTAAACTTGTAACAGTAAGCCACTCAGACATTTTATTCATATATACATATATATAATTATACAATGAAAACTTAAAAATGAAAACATCACTTAACCGTGGGCATGTTCAATGGGGCTTACTTCACTAATGTGCCAAAGAAAGGATAAGGAATTCACTTTTGATGAGCTCTTATTGTCTATAGCCCCACAGCACCAGATATTGTACACACTGTCCCATTCACACCTTATAATATGTGGGGCCAACTCCAACTTCAGTACCTGACTTTATGACTTAAGAGACTTAAGACTTAGGACAAAAATTAAGTAACTTGCTTATGGTTACACAGGCTTGTATTTAAACAAAAACATATAAGTTCAAGAGAAAATGCAGTCTATTGAGACACAAGCATACGCATCTAGAACATATCTATACTCAAACATCATATAACACAATTTCCTGTTTCCTTCTTCAGGTGTTTGATTTTATCTGTCTAGATTATAAAAGCTCCTAGAGACTGGAAACTTTTTTAAAAACTTCGTATATACTACATGGCATTTAGTACCTTAACATGCCAGTCGTAAACCCCTCATAAATATGTGTCAAATAATGGATTAACATGCACGTCTGACTAGAGATAAGCAAAAGTCACCAAAGAACTAATGTGTCTGGCATGCTAGTGAAGTGCGAAGAGCAAATTGCTAACTTCTGTGGACATCTCTAGCTCCCAGAAATTTGCCTAAAAACTGTTTATCCCTTTTGTAAAAGGGGAGGATTCTACAACCGAGTGAACTAACACACCAAAACACCAACTTGAGAGAAAATCCATCTAAGAATTCCATTAAAAGACTCCATTTAAATAATTTAAAAATCAAGTATTAGACTCATCCCAGTTTACAAAAGATGTTCCTGAATTATCACCTTCCTGTATAAAATTAGTATTACAAAACTATACTAGATCCAGCCATTTTTTTTCCTCAGAGATTATAATAATAAAAAATTTGATGCAAATGACTACTTTGGGAAGAAGGACTCTCTAAGATAACCGAATTAAATACTTGATAAAAACTCCAAAACTCTACTAAGTAAACATCTTATAGGGAAATGTCTATATTGCTGCTGGGCTAAATTAACAAGTAATGAAGCATCTGAAAGAATCTTTAAAAGGGATATTTCTCAGATTATTTATAAGTTTACTTAATACTTGTAATTTATTCTTATCTGGGTACTTAAGAATATTAGAACAAAAAGTGTATTTGTCCCACACAAGAGGGGAAACATTTTCCAATACAACTCACAGATTATTAAAAAAAAAATAGTTAATTCTGGCATTAAATGGTTAAGCTCAACCTGCTCATTCATATTAGAATCTCATCTCTTTGATAAAATTTATTTTGAGTAAACCGAATAAAGTAAAAATATCTCATAGCCACAGATAAAAAAATAGTGATGCCTACAGTTCATGTAAAATCAAAGACAAATCAACATGATGACTATTTTATAAGTAGCGCACATATTAATATTTCTGAATCACTAGTGAAATGTTAGGCTTCTCACTACCAGGAACAAACCTTCATCTTACCCAATATCTTATAGGTCTGACACCAGAGAATGAAAAGGTCTTAAAAGCTGAGAAATCTATCTCCAGTAAAACAATAAGGTTAAAGAAAATTTTGCATCTGACTACTTTCTCTTAGACCCTAATGTGCTACCACCCCAGTGGACAAACATACTTTTTAAAAATTACTGACACCAACCATACCATGCATAAAATTCACCACCTGAAAGTCCACACTTCATTGGTTTTAGTATATTCACAAGGCTGTGCAAAATCACCACTAACTACAGAACATTTTCATTACCCCAAATAGAAATTCCATACCCATTAGTTATCACTCCTCATTCAAGCCCCAGCCAACCAAAGAACTACTGATTAGCCTATTCTGGACAATTAAATGGCATCATACAATCTGTGGCCTTTTAGTGCCTGGTTTCTTTTGACCTAAAATAATCTTTTCATGGTTCATACATGTTGTACCACATAGCAGTATTTCAGTCCTTTTTATAACTGAAAAATAGTCTGTTGTATCAATAAGCTATATTTAATTTATCCATTCATCACCTGATATATGTTTGGGTTATTTCCATTTTTTTTGTACTATGAATAATAATGCTATGAACACCTGTATACAAGCTTTTATGTGAGCATAGGTTTTTAATTACCTTGGATATATATTAGAGGTATCTCTGGTATGCCTATGGTAACTTGGTACTTCACTTTCTGAGGAGCTACCATATTGGTTTCCATAGCAAGTGAACCATTTTACATGGTCTCCGGCAGTTTATGAGGGTTCTGATCTCTCTCCACGTCCTCATCAACACTATCCATGTTTTTTGTCTGTTTTTTTTTTTTTTTAATTCTAGCCAACCTTGGTGGTGTGAAATGGTTATCTCACAGTAGTTCTGACTTGCATTTCCCTAATGATTAATATACTGACCATCTTTTCACGTGTTTACTGGCCATCTCTATGTTTTATTTGAAAACATGCCTATTTGTATATTTATTTATTTTAAAGTTTATTTATTTTGAGAGAGAGAGAAAGCAAAAGGAGTAGGAGCAGAAAGAGAGAGAGAGAGAGAGAGAGAGAGAGAGAGAGAGAGAGAATCATAAGCAGGCTCCATGCTGTCAGTGCAGATCCCGGCACAGGGCTTGAACCCACGAACTGCGAGATCATGACCTGAGCTGAAACCAAGAGTTGGATGCCCAACCAACGGAAAGCTACCCAGGCACCCAGAAAAATATCTATGTAAATCCTCTGCCCACTTTTTTTGTCTTTTTATTTTCTAGCTGTAAGCATTCTGTATGCATTCTGGATATCAGATCCTTAAAAGATACTATGATTTGCAAGTATTTTCTCCCATCCTGTAAGTTGCCATTACATTTTTTGGATAGTGTCCTTTGACACATAACAATTTTAAATTTTGACAAACCCCAGTTTATCTTTTTCTTTTGCTGCCTGTGCAGCAAAGAAATCACTGTCAAATCCAATGTCTACAGGAAGATTTTCCTCTATGTTTGCTTCTAAAAGTTTATAGTTTTAGCTCTTAAAGGTCTTGAATTCTTTTTTTAAGCTAATGATTATATATGGTATAAAGTAAAGGTCAAACTCCATTCTTTGGTATGTAGAGTATCCAGTTGTCCCAGCACCATTTCTTAAAAAGGATATTCTTTCCCCCCTGAATGATCCTGACACCCTTATTAAAAATCATCTGACCACAGATTTGTGGGTTTATTTCCAGATTCTCAATTCTATTTCACTGATATACAGGTCTAGCCTAATGCCAGTACCACAATGTTTTTAATTACTGTAGCTTTGGGACAACTGTTCACATCAGGAAGTGTTAAGTCCTCCAGCTTTGCTCTTTTTCAAGACTGTTTTAGCTACTCTGGGTCCTCTGTACTTCAACATGATATTTAGGGTCAGCTTGTCAATTTCTGAGAAAAGGACACGTATAATTTTCATGAGCTTCTGAAATTCTCAACTGCACTGAATTTGCAGGCCAGTTGAGAAGTACTGTCATCCTAATGATGGCATCTTAATGACTAGGTCTTCCAATTCATAAACACGGGGGTGGCTTTCTTTCCTTTCATTTAGGTATACTTTCATTTCTTTCAACAATGCTCTGTTGTTTTCAATGTACAAGTCTTGTACTTCTCTATAAGATCTGACACTTAAAAAGGGGTGAATACCTAACCTTTCATTTAAAATATGTCAATAAAACCAAACTTAAACAATCTATAAACTAGCTTTTATTAAAAGTAAAACACAAATACTAAGAGTTATAAGATTTTTAGAGTGGGAAAAGTTCAGTTCAACAGTTCAGTAAATATGTACTGAGAAGTCAACACTAGGAAAGATGTATAGAACATTGTACCTGTCCCGGTAGCTTTACAGAGAATGTATGTACATGGGTGGGTATTGGTGTGTGTATGTGTACACACGTGTATGTGACAGATGACAGGACAAGAGGAATGGACATATATTAAAAAAAAAAAAAATCCCAACACCAAGCCATCAACATGCAACACTTTCTTTTAATTTATAGTTGGAGAAACCGAAGCCCCAAATGGCTATGTCATATAAATAAGGTACCATGGCTAATTAGTGCATGAACTGGAACAACAATTTGCATGAAGATTTAAAAGAAAGAGAACACTTTAACTCGACGGGAAGGTTACCCTCTGGCTTGGCTCCCTACTTGCTGTTTATCACAGATTTCCATCATTTAGTAGATATCAATATAATATTTTCAAAGTGTAGAGCTAAGCTGCTAGGGAAATAATGAAAAGACAAATCACAATGCCTGTCTTCATGTGGCTTATAGACTTTGCCTTTGTTTTTTGTCAATGAGAGGCTAATTCTGACTTTGAAAATAGCACCTTTCTGCTCTTAGAGGAAGTCATGAACACCCACATCTTCTCAATAATGAGGTCTCTGGCCAGTGTCCCTGGGCAGCTTATTATTTTCCTTGGCAGGCAGAGCTGCTCAGACCAATTTGCCCTTTGAATAAAACTAAAGGCAACCATAGTTCTGGGTTCCATACAATTTACAATTCTATTTCTTATTCTTCCACTTGCACATATTTTTTTTTTGCCTGACAGCACTTGTTTGGAGAATTATCCCTCCCCAATTCTCAATCTATATTGTTTGGAACAGGTATGACTAATCAGCCACAAAAGCCCTGGTCACATGGATTGGTTCAGGGGTGGGCACATAAATCACGGGCCAGTAAGAACCTTCTCTGAAATTTCTGTGGGAGATATCAGGAGAGGAGTTCTATACTGACATCAGTGTTCCTCAGGAGTAAACTTAAGACAAAACAAGACATCTAACGACACCTTTGTTAACATATAGGAAGAGCCAAGCTGTGAAGAAAGCCTACATATTCATACATACAGACCAGAAGGAAGCTTATGTAACTCACATAAGGCTACCCTGTCCCTCCTTTTTAACTTCAAGCTACTTTGAGTTGTGCTTCCAAAATATAATTCCAAATTGTCCTGGTTAATGTCACCTCCTAAAATTAAACGCGCCCCTCAAATAATTAGTGAGCTCCAGGTCTTTACCTAGGCTTTGGGTATATTAAGGTGAATAATGATTTAAATAATATAGACCATTTCCATGATCTGCTCCTCAACCACCTTTCAAAACTCATTTCCTTCTATTCTCCCCTCCTTCACTCTATGCCAGCAGCACTAGCTTCCTCGAACATACCAAGTACAGTCTCAACCCAGGGATCTTCTCCCGGCTGGTCCCCCTCCTAGACCATTTACTGGACACATGTGCATGACCCATTCCCTTACTTCCTCAGGTCTAGTCAGAGGGCACTTCATCAAAGAGGCTGCTCCTTACCTTCCTCACTCCCAGGCACCTAACCCCCTCTTCCCCCATCACTTTACCTTCCCCGTCACACTTACCACTCATTGGTATGTTATATATCCCTTCACTGTGTTCTCTCACCAAATGAAGGTCCGTGAAGGCAGAGTCTGTGCTATGGGAACTGTTGTAACCTCAGCAGTAAGAACAGAGTCTGGAATTTGGTAAGTGCCTAAATTTTGTTAAATGAATAAATTAATGAATGGAATAAAAGTTCTTCTGCCAATGGATATACAAGTTTGTCACTTAACAGAGACTGTATGGTCATTTCATCAATTTTCCAAACTTTAAAACAATAAGAAATAAACTAAGTTTAAAAGAGTCATATATTTTTTTTTACAGAAGTCACTAAGAATTTTGATAGCATGTATCTTTTGGTAAATTATATTTTGTGATATTATTATTAAATCTATTTGTGAAAGCTGTACCTCCTTTTGGAAAATGATTAAATGTCCTAAACTCACTTATTTCAAGTTTTCAAGGGACACACCAGGTTTGGAATAATGAAATGTAGTGCACAAACCCTTCTTTCCTTCTTAAAAACCTTTGGATTTATTGACTACATACTCTTCATTGCTTAAAGGAATCACTGAAAGAAATAAAAATATATCACATGATAGCCTATCATCGCTGATTCAAGGGCTATGCTAAATGTAACATTAACAGCTAGCATTACTGAACACTTTATATAATAAAAATTTTAAGAATACTGATTCCCTTGTATCACTGCCCACTGTTGCCTGCACTTATCTCTGTGAGTCATTTTTGTCACCATCCAACCTAGACTAGTCCCTCCCATTCCTCCCCAGAACAATTTCAATTTTTATTGACAGCACTTGACAGTACCTTGTTTATTTATTTTGTTAGTGGCTGTTTCCTTGAGCTACAAAGAAGCCCCACCAGAACAGGGATCTTGCCCATTTTGTTCAGTGCGAGAGGCTGTAGAGAATGGTGGTTAAGAGACCCTTACTTTGATCAAATCCTGGCTCTGACACTGATCAGCTGTGTGATCTTTGGCAGATTACTTAATTCCCCTCAGTCTATGTCTTCATTTATGAAATGGGGATCCTAATAGTATGGACTTCTGTTGCTGTGAAAATTATATTGGTGAGACACATTAATAGAATACTTGGCACATAAAGTGCCCAACAAACGTTAGCCATCATCCTTGCAAAGTCCTGTATTCCAGCAACAGGCACAGAGCCTGACACATGGGTAACCAGTCAAACAATGCCTGTGGATGAATGAATGATCTTAGCCTTATAAACTCCAGTCTGAGTTATTAATTGCCTCTCCCCTATTATGGCTGATAGTCAATCAATAAAGTCTGATTAACTTTTATTTGAGAAAAATAAAACTTCTCTGACTTGAGTCAGAAAAAGGTTGAATATTTTTCTTTGGGAACTCATTTTAACATGGCAGGAACTATAAACAAATGAACTGATACTAACCATAGAAGAGAGCATCATTTTGATCAATTCCAACTATTAAAATGATGTGATATAGTACAGTTCAAGAAAAAGTGCCAAAGAAATGGAATAGCATGTGTTTCTATATAAACAAATACAGTATACGTGCATGAAACTGTAATAAAATCCATTTTGAAGACAAGTTTAAAGCATGGTAATAAAATATTAATATTTTTTCTAATGCAAAAATCTTAAAATACATCTAAATACAGGATAATGAACGATTAAGAAAATGCATCTGAATCAAAACAGGCTTGAGTTCTGACTTTTGCCATGTATCAGGCAGGAAGAACTCTGTTTTCTGGGCCTCATTTTTCTCCTCTCAAACCACTTCACAGAGTTGTGGAATTCAAAGATACAATAATACCATGGAAAGTGCTGTGCACAAAGTAAATGTAAATGTAAATGTAAATGTCAACGGGGAGGGGAGGGGGGGGGGGGGGGGGGGGGGGAGGGAAGGGAAGGATGAGGCACAGTGTATTTTAGTAATTCTTTTTTTTAAATTTTTTTTCTTAACATTTATTTACTATTGAGAGACAGAGAGAGACAGAGCATGAGCAGAGAAGGGGCAGAGAGAGAAGGAGACACAGAATCTGAAGCAAGCTCCAGGCTCTGAGCGGTCAGCACAGAATCGGACGGGGGGCTCAAGCACACGAACCGTGAGATCATGACCTGAGCCGAAGTCAGACGCTCAACTGACTGAGCCACCCAGGTGCCCCAAATAATTCTTGTGAAATGAACAGAGAACCTGATGGCTGTTGATTTCAAACAGTAAAATTAAAACATTTATTACAGAATAGTTTTAAGAAATAGGAGTTTCCACTTACTTCCTGAACTAGATATATCTAAATATACACCAGCTTATGAGAACACAAACAAAAACAACAAATTTCACATCTATGGTTTGGACTACTGTCCAGACAAGACTACCATTTGTTTTAGGAGTACCAAAGCCACTACAGCCAAGGCTGGTGAAATATGTTTGGATTTCATTAGATTCACCTTTCATAACAGAAGATTTTACCATATTTGAGGTGTGCACACCTGCAATACAGGCCTACTCTGAATTATACTCTAATTATAATTATAATCCATAATTATAAACAAAAACCTAATCCACTCATGCTTAAGTGGTATTTTCTATACATCAGCAAGGGTCTGCTTTAAAATTCTGAAATAATAAATCACATAATATTTTATAACTTTTTTTACGGTTTATTTATTTTGAGACAGAGAAAGTGAGAGCGTGCACAAGCGAGAGAGGGGCAGAGAGACTGAGAGAAGATCCCAAGCAGGCTCCGCTCACCATGGAGACCTATCCAGGGCTCAATCACACGACTGCGAGATCACAACCAGAGCTGATATCGAAAGTCGGGACACTTGACCGACTGAGCCACCCTGACACCCTAATGTTTTATAACTCATATTTTAAATTTTATTGTCCTCATAAATGCTTTACCTCAAAACTTTAAATTGGGTCCAACATGTATGAGACCAAGAGAAAATAATAATAACTCCTGATACACAAATAAATTCCAAATAGTCTTGGTAAAATCCACAAAGATTCTAAACATATCCATCTACCCTTGAAAAGTGGGTCATTCAAAAATAATCATTTTGAATTGAATAACATCTCCTCACCAACCACTTGGGGGTCCCAGGGGCTTTTGGGATAACCAAGTCCCACACAAGGAAGGGTTCTCATGCTGTAAACACTCCATTTCCTCCTCTAAATCTCAGGGATCAAAGGTCAGACCTCACCGTCCACTTCTCCCACAGGAACAGAAAGGCAGCTGGAGAAACATTTAGTAAGTACTTTGTTGATGTAAAGCAGGGACTGTATCTGGTGGTGGGAATGCAAAGATAAGGAACACTGAGTCATTAGTGGGACAGGAACGTGAAAATCAAAAGCTGAGTGCCACAGAGATGCATTACTGAAGTTCTGGGAGCAAGAGAAGGCAGGCACCAGCCCTGTGCGCTCAGAGATAAGGGAGTTCTGAGGAGGGTGGAAGGAGGGCTTGTTTGCCTGCTCTAGGAAATGCCAGGTGTGCTCCCTCTTCTTTGAGGAGCTCCTTGTTAATGAACCTACCACCTACTGCAACAGCCTGAATAAAATCGCCTCCCTCTTTGTCAATGCATTTTGTCTTCCATGGAGGGTATATCATCTTGCTTTGACTGTAATCCAAATAAAGGGAACAACAATTTCTGTTCATGTGTGAACGAACAATGGGGTCAAACCCTTGTGATAGGGCAGCCAGCCACAGCATCAGATGAGACCCAGCCCTCACCACTGAACCTTGCTTCTCCAGCCCCATTAGATCAAAGGTGACACTGTATGTCCTGATGGACCCATTAGGCTGTGGCTCAGCCTTTAAGAAAGCCACATACTCTGAGCAGTGGTCTCATAAAAGCTTATTGCTTCAATTATCCAGAGGCTTCTCTGCAACACTGCTTTTTAGGTTTTTCTGTAACACCACACCATGTGCACACTTATACACACGCCAGACACGTCTGCATGATTTACCATCTGCACAGAAATCAACAGGGACAACCTATTAGCGAACACTAGGTTGAAGAGGCTTCAATGCACATTTTTCAGAAAAAAAATGAACAGCATCCCAAATTAGTCCTAAGAGTAAAAACCGAAGCAACTGATAAAGTAGACACAATGACTAATTAAAGAAGGGATCAGCAAGCCAGCCCACAGGCCACATTTAGTCGACTTCCTATTTTTGTAAGTAATAAAACCTAGTGGGCACAAAAAAATGAGCTTTTGTTTTTATTGGCACAAAGCCACATTCATTCCTTTACATGCTGTCCATCCCCGTTTTCAAGCTACAATGGAGAGCTGAGGAGTTGCAACAGAGACCATGTGGCCACAAAGCCAAGTACGTGTACTTAATATTTGGCCCTTTACAGAAAAAGTGTGTCAACTCTTAGAATCAAGCACCGAAATTCCTTTTTACTAAAAAGAGAAATAGCCCCAAACCTATTATATTAAAAGCAAAATTAGAACATCATTATTACTACCTTCTCATTGGTTCTTTCAGATGAAACATCATTTTACACTTTGTAGACTCTGTACTCTCATGCAACACAATAAAATACCAGCATCTCCTGAACTGACCAGGAAGAAACACTTAAACATTTCTACTTCAGTCTTTTTCAAAAAGGTCCTAAAAGTAAACTGAACACTGAACTGTGTTAAATTTGCTAATGATGAGTTATCAAAAGGACTTAACACAGAAAATCCCTAATACCTACCAGTTCTCAAATGTAATATATTCTTTGTGCGAGATGATTTTTACATTTTCTTTGCAGAGTTCAGTTTGGACTAAACAGCCAAGCTCAGGAACTGCTGACTCTGCCGTACCCCCTCAGCTTCCACCCATGTCCCCTCCCTGCCCTGAGAGTCAGGAGGCATGCAGTCAATTGGAGTGCCTCTTCTTTTCTTTCTTGGAATGATGATGGAGTTTTGGCTCTAGCAAAATGAACTGGAAATGTCAATTTAAACCAGATTCTAAAGGATAACAAGTTAAGGAACTTGTTTCTGAGGAGAGGGACTGATCCTGTCTGTATGTTGGGATGGTAACTCTGGAGGCCATAGGGAATATAGACAGAGAGGGAAGATACCAGAATGAAGGACAACATAGAAGACACTGTTACGCAGGCAGAGGGGAGTGAACACCAGAGACCTAACCCAGGCAATGACAGCAAGAGTGGGAAAGAGGAAACAGATAGGAAATACACCCCCAAGGTGGAAGCAACTGAACTCAATTAGTCAACTGACTTTGAAAGTTTATTGTCTTGTTGTTTCTATTTTGTAGTTATATTTTATATTATTTCCTTTCAGAAATGGAGGACCTTCTTAAGGAAATCTAATAGGTTCTCAGCTCCCTGTGAACAAGGACCACAACCCTATGTCTTTTTCAGTGTCTACATCCGAACTGAAGGGCACGGAGGTGGCATGAGATGCAGAGTTGGCCAGGTGGAAGCAGGAGAGACATGAGAGGCAGCAGAGTGGGGCTCAGATCTTGCCTCTTTCATTTCTTTGCTGTTCAACCTTCCCAGCTCTCCTTTTCCCAGCGCAATATGGATCATACTGTATAATTTTTAGTGTTGTTTCAACAGAGACACAGAGACAGAGAGAAACATGTATGTGCACACATATGTTTACATAAACAGGCATTCAGTAAAGAGTAATTGTTACTAGGGGTACCTGGGTGGCTCAGTCGGTTAAGCATCTGACTTCAGCTCAGGTCATGACCTGGCGGTCAGTGAGTTCAAGCCCCCTGCTGGGCTCTGTGCTGACAGCTTGGAGCCCGGAGCCTGCTTCAGATTCTGTGTCTCCTTCTCTCTCTGCCCCTCCCCTGCTCGCACTCGGTCTCTCTCTCTCAAAAGTAAACAAACATTAAAAAAAAAGTAATTGCTACTAGCATTTTTACACTAGTATTATGCAAATATGAATGATGAATGTTAAGACAACCCTACAAAAGGCCTTTGCTTTCATAGAAAGTTTTTAAAAGTATCTGCCCACCCACCCCTCAGGAAAAAGCAGTTATCGGATTTCATTCTCTAAAGAAATTTATTTTGAAGCTTTACTTTATTCTAAAAGATGTGCAGTGGGAGTCATTTTCAAGGAAATATCTTAAAAGAGTTCAGGGAGGGAAACCATACTGAAAATGTGAGACACTTACACAGCACTTTAATGTTGTTTTAGCTTCATAAACCTAGTAATTTTCTCCTCAATCTATCCTGCCAAATATATACTTCTCTTAACTGAAGGTTACTACGTTTCAAGCAATACAGATGCTGAGAAATTAACCAAAATGTACATCTTTGGTAGTGTTAGTAAGGTACTGATTACAAACATTGCTCAATGGGTAGATAAGAGGATTTCGAGTGCCTATGGTAGGGTAGAAAACGAAGGAGAAAAATAATGTTATCTGACCACCCTATCTCCCAAATATAAAGTGAATTTAAAATATTCGAAAAACAAAATAAGAGTAATTCCTTTGGTTTTTGAGAAACATTCTAGAAAATCTCTCCTGACATTTGTAAACAGGCAAGTTTCTTCAAATAGCACACGCCATGGCTATTAATATTCTGATTCCAGAGCTCCTCATTGGGACTGTCCCGTGACCACTGAAAAGTCCCAATGCTAGAGAGTGGCTCATACATATGCCCTCCACTTTGAGATAGAAAAACAGGGTTTTCTTCAGGATCTTCCTTTAACCTTCTCCAAAGACAAGGTAACCTTTAAAGGGCACAGCAATTTGTCTTATCTCAAGAAAAAAAAAAGTCTCCCGAGTATGGTTTTATTTACAAAGCAGACTACCACCTGTGCTGAATGGTGGGTTCACTGTTTAGGTGAAAATGAACTGCCCTGAAGCAGCAACTAAGGAACTACATTCTTTTTGAAATGTCTACCTAGTTGGGTATTTTCCTCCTGTTTCACTGTATTAAATACAAAGCATTACAAAACTGGATGAGGGACACCTGGATGGCTCAGTAGGTTAAGCATCCAACTCTTGGTTTTGGCTGTGGTCAGGATTTCATGGTTCGTGAGTTCGAGCTTCATGTCAGGCCCCCTGACAGGGTGGAGCCTGCTTGGGATTCTCTCTCTGTTCACCGCCACCTCCCCGCCCCCCATGTGCTCTCTCTCTATCTCAAAGTAAACAAATAAACTTAAAAAAAATGTGTAACAGGATGAACTTCACAATGTGTTGGGGGTTAAAAGAAAACTCTGAGGCAGTCAAAACTCCTTCACAGCATGGATTTTTTTTTAATGAAATATGGATTTAAGTACATCTTAGTAAGAAAGCAGCAAGATGAGCCTTTAAGTATTACCTATCAAGTTATAAGACAATCTGGATTTCCAATATAAATCAAGGAAAATGGCTTGAAAGCCTACAGGTATAATATGAAAAACGTTTCCTTCTCCTATGAGTAGGCTCTGTGCTATTCTTTATCCCATGTAAAAGGTGAGTCAATGACATTTTAATGTAATACCTAAGAACTATTCCAATTCTACTTAAGATCTTAAACGTACTCTGGGGTTTAGAAAATCAAAGGCAACCTTTAGTAAAAGCTATGTTGAATTAAATAGTTTCTTTTAAATAAGTCATCATACTTAATAAGTTATACTAAAAATTGAATAGAATTGCATATTGTTTTAGTGGTCCAGCTTACAGCTTGTTAACACAAGGATATAGATTTACAGCAGCTTTTTACTTGACCTTTTGTTTTAATCTGTTTGCCATGAGAGACGTATGATAATAGCCTCACATTTGGACAATTTTAGCAGTTTTACAACAACCTTGAGAATATTTGATACAGAAACGTTTTTTTCACCTATATTCATAAAATTAGGGGTCATCTTGCTGAAAAACAATTTGTCAATACCCATTTCAGGTTCATCCAGTAAATAACAAACCTACTTTACTGTGGGCTAGACAACACTGCGCTACCATAGGAAGAAAATATAAGCAAAAACTACCAGAAATACTGGGGGAAATGACTACTTTCCTCTAAGTGCAACAGATGTCAATAGCAATGAGCATTCTACTGCAATGTCATGCTGGAATTAGATTTCTCAAGAATTTTTGGAAGGATTTCTACCAAAATATGATAAATATCTACCCTCTCTGACCTCTCTGCAGAACATGCTTTGCTGAAATAGCCACAGGCAATATCAATTCAGAAGAAAAGAAAATGACTTATGAGAAGATAAGATTTGATGACCCAATTGCAAAATCACTGTAGGGGGAAAAAAAAAAAGAGTGCATGCAGCTGTCCCTTCCTGTATAGGATAGACGCGACCCCCTAAGAGCTGGACGTAAATCAAAACAGGTTTCAAACTGAGCTCACGAGAGGGTCTTGAATAAATTCCCCTCCCTACATGGTTCTTCCTCTTCAGGCTGGAGATCCAACTACCTGACAGGCAAAACACAGAACGGTACTTGCCCAGTTACTGAGGTGATTAGTTGATAAAATGTAACAATGCAAATCTTGTGGGCGAGATTTTTTTTTTTTTTTTTTTTTTGCAAGATTACACACTGTGCAGGTAACCTGAACGCCCTATAACAGCAACCACTGGGCCTGAATCTAATTTGTCTGAAGCATTTGATAGTGCCTGTGGGTTGATACTTCTCACATATGCAGATTAAGATTTTAGTGAAAAAATAGCCAAGACCAACATTCTCACTGATATTCTTCTGTTCAATAAATCTGTTTTGGAAGCATCTATGGATCTCAGTGATCAAAGTAATATTAACTGTAAAAAAATTTTACCTATAATTTTTAAAAGACAGGATGAACAAAAATACTATTTTCCTTTAAAAAAGAAAAGGCCAGGGGCGCCTGGGTGGCTCAGTCAGTTGAGCGTCCAACTTCGGCTCAGGTCATGATCTCATGGTCTGTGAGTTCGAGCCCTGCATCAGGCTCTGTGCTGACAGCTCAGAGCCTGGAGCCTACTTCAGATTCTGTGTCTCCCTCTCTCTCTCTGACCCTCCCCCATTCATGCTCTCTCTCTGTCTCAAAAATAAATAATAAAACATTTAAAAAAAAATAAAGTAAAAAAAATAAAAAAGTAAAGGCCATATACATTTTCAAGTTCCATGGACTCGCCCCATGCTATAAACAAACACTTTGCAGGAGGCTGCTCTCCACTGCCTCAAGATGTGCACTCAGTGTCTCCCCTGCTTTGCTCCTTTTACTCCATCTGCTGTTGCATGAAGCTTCCCTAACGACTCCATACTCCCCAAACACTGCTTCCTTCCCCCCTGCTTTTTTTTTTTTTTTTTTTGTACTGGTTCTACATCAATATTTGCACATTTCTCTAGGGTCAGAAAGATTTACTGGATTACACTTTCCTTCCAAGGATCCTGTCTTAACACCCCAGGGCAGAGCAGAGCAGGGAGTGGCAGCAAGGTGTAGAATGTGTGAGACTTTTTTCCCTAAGCCCTGCCTATGGGGCTGCTTCTGCTTGGGCATGTTGACAGCAGCCTCTGCTTTCCTTTCACCTCATCCCAGGAATCTACTTCTTGTCCTCTGGTGCAGGATAAGAAATTGAAGACATCAAGAAAAAACAATTTTTGTAACTATGTGTGGTGATGCCTGTTAATGAGATTTACTGTGGTGATCATTCTGTAGTATATACACATACTGCACCATTATGTCATACACCTGGAACTTGTATATCAACTAGGATTATAGGAGTTATATGGCAACTATGTATCAACTAAGAAAAAACTGAATACGTCATTAGAGAGTGCTGTCCAACAAGGTGTTATAAACCAAATGAATATACAACGTTCATTTCTAGATTCTTTCCTAAGATTGCCTTCAGAAGTGTCCTGTCTCTCTTGGTGACTAATTTTACTTCTTTTGTTATGAGACAATTACTGTTATAAACTAAAGCTCCTGACAAAGATTCTCTACTCTTCAATATGCTCAGTAAATGATAAGATGAACACTTGCTTCTAGTAATATAGGCCACTCCAACTTCCTACCCCGCCTAATGCATTTGCCCAAGAGAGGAGCTCCCTCCTTAAAGCATTAAGGTCATGTTTGTCAAACTGCGGGACACCTGTCCCAGGGAATGTACACGACAGAGTGATGGAACACATAAAGTCAATGGATAAACACTTCAGATATACTGAGAAAACACTTTTAAAGTTAAGTAAACAATTATGTTATGAAGCAGAGCACAAACTTTTGTTAATTACTAGGATAAAGCATAAAAATTCAAGTAAATGTTGGGCTTAGTGCAGTAGCCTTTTGCTATGGAACCCAGGCCTCAAGAGGCCAGCCTCTCTCCACTCACCTTTGAAGGGAAGTGGCAAAGTTCGAGAATCATTGCCTTAAGTGACTACCTAGGCCTCTCTCCAGTTTCTACCTCTGTTGTACATAAAAGATAGGAGGCTATTACATATCTATGCAGCATATAATAAACTAAGGCAATAATCTGTAAGAGATAAGCAACAAAATGACAGAAATGATATGTACATTTACTTTTAATTCTAAAAGCAGTAACTGTGTTCCCACTAGTTCAAAGCTTAGGCATAAATAAACCTAAGCATAAATAAAGATGAATAGTGAGTTCTTACTGCAATGTTTTAAAAATCAGGCACATGTACACTTTATAACTTCCAAGAAAATTAACCTGGTCCACTTAATGATACACATAATTTTGCACTTGCTGTTCCCTCTGCCTGGAACACTCTTCCCTTCAGTTCTCTACACTACTGATTCCTTCTCAGGCTTCACACTCACCTCTTCAGAGAAGCCTTTCCTAACCATCCCCCTTCAGTCCCTCTATAAATGTTATTATCTTGTTTGTTTCCTTCAAAGTCATTACCACAATTTGTAGTTATCCTAACTATTTACTCTTTATCATTTGTGTGCTTCTTTCCAGCAGAATGGACTAGAACCTTGTCTGTCTTACTTATTGTCACATCCCCAATTCTACTGAGTGTCACTCAACAAATATTTTTCAGTGAAAGGCTGCTGCATGGTATTTAAAAATAAAGAAACAGGCATATCTCAAAGATTTTTAAAACTCTAAAAAAAAAAAAAAGATTATGGAGCTATTATAATCTGGCTCTCTTTTCTTACAAACCAAGAAACAAAGTGAGGTTTGGCAACTCCCCAAAAATCTTTTCAGGATTACCAGGTAAAGGTGAAGCCAGGACAAGTCTTTCTCCTCCCTGTCTCCCACACAAGGGAGCTTTCCAACCAAGCTGTTACTTCCAGGCTTACTTTATGAGTCCTGCAGGATGTATAAACAGTGTTGAATACACATGGAAAACAATCATTTGCTTCTTTTTCCATCAAATGCCCTTTTTTCTTTTGCCCACTACAGTGGAGAAACCACATGCTACGGAGGTTGACCTTTGTGCCATGTGTAGAAGAGATGGAATACCATGACAATCCAATCCTGTTCTAAAACATGGCCTGTGAGCCATGCCTCTGCTGCTGACACAGCCAGAGGAGCCACTATATTCACTACAGAAGGTCACAAAGTGCATCTGAAACCAGAAGTAAATCCCATATGCACGGATACCTCACACATCCAGAAAATAAATTAACTAATACATACTTCAGTAGCTAGGCCTATTGTCCTCGATGAAGTCAAATTTAAGCTCCAGTGACCAAGAAAAAAAAACTCCTATGAAAAGAGAAGAGTCACAGAAGCAAGTACCATAACAGTAGGAAGTCACTGGAAACTCCCAGAGAAGGACATGAAGACTGATTGATCTGCAATCAGTAAGCTCATTTAGTAAGCTCACAGACAGGTAGCAGGTAACACCACATCTGACAAGAAAACCCTTCTCCTTAGGAAAACACAGGGATCACATACCACTTCTTCCTAACCTCCCAAAATATCAGAATATTTTGCCGTGGCTAGGCCAAAGCTCCTCCCTCCATGCAGCTGTACTCCACTGCCTGGAGTTCCCAAGCTGGAAGTCGGGGTTCAAAACTTACCTTGTCAGGATCCACGCACAGATGAACCCAAGCCACTCTCTAACCCTGCAACACAATGGCTGACTTGTCTTCTCTGGACCAGGGCGTTTTTATTATTTTGAAGTTAGCTGTTTCTTCATGTGTATTTGTCCACCTAGCCTATCATTTGCGAATGAAAGGTAACGGAGAGCCAGGACCCTGTCGGTTTAACACAAGACCTACCACTGATGTCTATTTTCCAACTGCACTGACAGAGTCTTGCTCCTGGACATGACAACTGCTGAAATAAAACCCACACTTGTGCAGAACAGGTTTTTCTCTGGCCAAATTTCTCAATTGTAAAAATTAGGCCCCAAAATTACTGGTGCTATTTAAGACTAGCAAATCTCCCTTATGAATTCATGCCATAAAACTCTTAATTCTGTACTTTAAAAAAGAACACGAGATTAATTTTAAAACTAATGATGATAGTACTCAAATAGTATAAATCTAGAAATGGATAAATTATCAATCCTATTAGTTACAAAGTTTAAAATATCTACCCAAGCATGGGATAAATATTATTAGGATTCAGTAGGTAACAGTATTTAAGAAAAAAAAAAAGAAACATGCCAAGTGTGTATATAAAGCAATATTGAGAAACAGGTAAATGGCTTAATATTTTATCTTTACCCAAGAAAAAGTGCCTTAGTTAGCTCCCAAAGACTTCTCATAAAAACTAAAGCACATGCAGATAACTGCAATATCTTCATCTCAAGTTTCTTAAAACAAACAAAAACTTTGGTTATACATATCAAAATTTTTTAATGTTTATCTTTGAGTGAATGAGAGAGAGAGAACATGAGCAGGGGAGGGGCAGAGAGAGAGAGGGAGAGAGAGAAAGAGAGAGAGAGGGAGACACAGAATCCAAACAGGCTCTGGACTTGGAGATGTCAGCACAGAGCCTCACGCAGGGCTCGAACCCAGGAACAGTGAGATCATGACCTGAAGTCAGATGCTCAACCAATTGAGCCACCCAGGCGCCCCGGTTATGTATTTCAAATAGTCATGAAACTCAAACAGTGTGCACCATCAACAGTTGCACGGCTATACCAGTTGGACAAATTTTTAAGTAGTCAAAATCCAGCTACATCGTCAATGCTTCGTAGTAAAATCAGTGGTATCCCGACCCCTAAATGGGAAGGCTTTTTCAATTACATTGTTGACTTGTCCTTTACACGATAAAAACTAAAGTTCTAGATAGTATTTAATAGAACTTAATGCTCTGAAAGGTTATTTCTCCATACATTAGTACATGGGCTTCAAGCATACTGATTACTATAAAACCAAGCTCATATTTCATTTAAGCCACGGCTGAGGGAAATTCGGAGAGGAGCATAAATGAAGGTATTTGTAATTTAAATGGACATTTGAAATAGCATTTTAAAAATCAATGCAATGTTCAACTCAGTAACGGTGAATTGTTTTGTTAAAGCCAAGTTCTCTTTGATACTTGCACTAACATCTGACTCTGGAGATGCTAGCAGTGCCCGGCACATGGTATATGCCCAGAAACTCGTTTGTTAAAAATGACCTTCACTCAGAATCAGCTCACAGGTCACTGGGGCTTGGACCTGAGCAGACAACAGCATCACACAACTGCATTACATACATATAAAAGTGAGAAAACCGAGTGTGGCTAACACAGTGATGAGCTGTGTTTATTCTATTGTTTCAGGAAAGCACAGCTTTCAGTTTTACCAAAAATAATAGGAGGAGAGAGGACAGACCTTCCAAGACCTGTGTGACATATATCAATATAGCAATATAGCAATGTGGACGTCTGCATTTTCTCAAGTATGAAAAATAATCTGACACCAGTCAGCATCTCTGCTCGGATTACCAATTAATGTAGGGGCAAAAGGAAGGTCAAGAGAAAATGAGACAATTTTGGGAAAAGTGAATCTATCAGGGTAATGATTACTGTTGAGAAACTGATTATAAAGTGTCTACCTTTCCCCATCATGTACATTCTGCAAATCACTTCCCCAAATAAGACTGTCAAGATTAGAGATCCTGCCTGAGAATTTTGCAAAAACTCTACATGATTTCTTCTCTGGAAAGAAATTCATCAACATAAATTGACTAAAAACTTTTTTTTTTTTTTTTGCTTTTCCAACATGGTGAAATTTTGATTACATAGTTAATTAAACATTTTAATGAAAACAGGGAAGCACAAAATGATTCCATAACTAGGGTCTGAAGGTATTCTTATTCTCTATGAAAACTAAACTGGAGCCTGGGTGCTTCAGTCAATTAAGTGTCCAACTCTTGGTTTTGGCTCAGATGATGATCCCAGGTTGTGGGACTTAGACCCGCGTCAGGCTCTGCGCTGACAGCATGGGGCCTGCTAGGGATATTTTCTCTCTCTTTCTCTCTCTCTCTCTCTCTCTCTCAAAATAAATAAATGTAAAAAAAAAAAAACCGATATGGAAATTAACGTAACACATGTAAACAAGGTATTTTTACTAAAGTGATTTTGACAATAGTTCACACTATGACCTTTTAGTTAATATGAAAAGGTCAATATGCATATATATATAAAATATACATATAGCTCAAAAATTACCGCCTGCACACACAATGATGACAACCATGTCAAGCATATCCAATTTTGAAAGAATAAAAGAGACTACACAAAAATAAAAATAGTAATTATGTGAGAACAGTGGTAGTATGGGAACATTTTTCTTTCTTTTATAACACTATTATATTACTTTTAAAATTAAAATATATTTATTTTGATTTGTTTATACACATAAAACCACTATATCATTTAGAGGTATTAAATAATAGCAAAAGAATAGTTTCTAGATAACACCACTATGCAATTTTAAGATTTGTGTAAGTATAAAATCTACATACCTGAGCCAACCTCTTTTTCTTCTTCTTCAATGTTGTTTTTGATGCTATCATATTCCTCATCAATGGTCTGGTTACCACGCATCTGAGATAAGATTCTACGGGCCTTCTGAGTCTGTCCTTTCTGAATCAGCCATCGAGGGCTTTCAGGTAAAAAGAGAAAGCCAAAAAACTGTATAGCTGCTGGAATTGCTGCAAGCCCCAGCATGTACCTGTAATAAGAAATCCACATATTACTGTAAAATTTGGACTTATACTAGCAAGGAGTATGAAAAAAAGGTTTGTGTTCACCACATTGGAAACAGGATCTAATATTAAATTAGAATGATCTTTTGTGTTTGTGTGTGTGTGTGTGTGATCAGAAAAAAAAAAAGGATATTTTTATGCTGTAGTGAGAAGCTGAAAAATGAGAAAAATCTGATTCTTCTCTCTCACAAAAATTACAATTAAAAAATGGGCAAAAGTCACAATAATTATATATATGCACTGTGAACCAAACACATCATGCAAAGCACCATGATCACAATCCCCTTCTAACACTAATATATATGATTCTGCATTTTACAATAGAAAAAGGAACTAAAACAGAATCCTGATAATCTATTTAAAAAGATACACGTTTCATTTTAAAAAATGCCCGAATTTACTTATTTTTGCTCTTTGAATGATTAGTAATGATTTCATTTTGCCATCAAGCTTCACGTTCACCTTCATTAATTAAGGAGAAGCCTATAGCAGAAAAAAAAGTCAGAAGCAAATAATTATTATTAAGATGATACAAATATAGTAAATAAGCAGATCAGTTTAAATCCATCAGGGAAATAACAAAAATAGCAATATGAGTACATCAATATCAAAGATATCTCCAAAATTATTCTGACCACTAGACTGATCTCCTATTATCTCTTTGATGTTAGACCTCAATCTTTTTGAATGGAGGGGTTAGATTAGATAAACTTCAAGGTCTTCAAATGGAAACTTCTATGAATCTACGACAGGTGTTATGTTTTCTGTTGATCCAAATTCCCTGGGTATATTTCATGGCAGATTCATGATGGTAGAAGTCAGAGGGCCAATTGTGATTACATAACAACCACACCCACTGATAGTCATAAATCAATTAGAAGTCATTTGACTCAATACAGTTTTCAAAGCTATTCCAACTTTTAAGCTGTGTTAAATCCAAAGTGGAGTAAAGCAAGCCTTGATGCCTCTAGTAGTATATCTTTGTGAAATAAGTCCATTACTTTTCAAACAAATTCATTTTAATTCCACAAACAGCAGAGAAAAAAATATAATTGTCACATGGGTGTTAAGAATACCTCTCCAAGATATTTGCAAATGACATACCTGATAAAGGATTGTTATCCAAAGTTTATAAAGAACTTATCAAACTCAACACCCCCAACA
This sequence comes from Panthera uncia, assembly GCF_023721935.1. Classification (NCBI taxonomy): domain Eukaryota; kingdom Metazoa; phylum Chordata; class Mammalia; order Carnivora; family Felidae; genus Panthera; species Panthera uncia. Next base: position 14,663 of record NW_026059637.1, on the reverse strand, counting down.
CAACCCAGTTAAGAAATGGGCAGAAAACATGACAAAACATTCTTCCAAAGAAGACATACATTCAGATGGCTAACAGACACATCAAAGTTGCTGAACATCACTCATCATCATGGAAATACAAATCAAAACTACAATGAGATACCACCTCATACCTGTCAGAAAGGCTAAAATTAAAAACACAGGAAACAACAGTTGTTGGCAAGGATGCAGAGAAAGGGGAACCCTCTTACACTGTTGGTGGAAATGCAATCTGGGGCAGCTACTCTGGAATAGTACAGTGGCTCCTCAAAAAGTTAAAAATAGAACTACCCTACAACGTAGCAATCACACTACTAGGTATTTACCCAAAGGATACAAAAATATTGATTCAAAGGGACACATGCACCCCAGTATCTACAGCACCATTATCAACAACAGCCAAATTACAGCAAGAGTCCAAATGTCCATCAACTGATAGATAAAAATATATACATATACAAAGGAATATTACTCAGTCATTAAAAGGAATGAAATCTTGCCATTTGAATGATATGGGTGGAGCTAGAGTGTATTATGCTAAGTGAAATAATTCATGGAAAGACAAATACCATATGATTTCAAATATGTGAAATTTAAGAAACAAAACAGATGAACATAGTGGGAAAAAGAGAGAAGCAAACCATGAAACAGACTTAACAAAGAGAACAAACTGAGGTTTGCTGGAGAGCTGTTGTTTATGATGGAAAGAGCATAGGAACAGACCTGGGTTGCATTCAGTTCTGGACATACTAACCACAAAACCCTGGTCAAATTATTTAGTATTTTAATGCACAGGTAACAGTGTCTATTTCATAGGACATCTGGGATAATTAAGTGAAATTATACAGATGGTACCTAGAATGGTGAAGAATCTCAGCAAAAAAAAAAAATATTGATCTATATAAATTGATCTATATAGATAGATCAATAGATCTATAGATAGATCGATATATAGATAGATATAGAGATAGATATATAAAGAAATTTACCTCCCTGACTCCCTCACCTCTCAATCAATTCAATGTAACTTGTCTTTCCTGGCTGTATCATCCACACAAATATCCAGTAGGTAGAACTAACCAATTTCTTTCCCGAGGAAAACTGTTGCTCTGTTGATGCGCACACTGGAGAATAGGAAAAATAAGGGATTGCTTTGCTGTGTTACTGATAAAAATTTTATGAGATTAAAAGAGCAGGAACTCTCTAGGCTCAGTTAAGGCAGCATGTATTCAGAACTCACCATGAGTCCTCTAAATCCAAGGGAATAGGGAACCAGATAAATGATAGAGACTGTACCAATAAGACAGTCTACTGATAAACCAGGGCAGTCAATCCCCAAACAAGTAGTTACCTATTTATATGGAAGATTTCATCATCGTGAGTTAAATCAAGGGTTCTAAACCCTAGTTTCACAATAAAATGGAGGTGGGAGGTACTTTTTTTTTTTTTTTTTTGGTGGGAGGTACTTTTAAAACATTACAGTGTCTAGGCCCTACCGACCCAGGATTTTGATTAACTGGCCTGGGCTCCAAGCCCAGGAAATTCTGCTTTATTAAAAGCTCCCCAGGTGGTACTAATGTGCAGTCAGGGCTGAGAACCACAGCTCTGTTTTTAAAAACTCAAGGGGTGAAAGTAAACAATGAGCATCCAAGGTCCACACTTTAAGGCAAAAGCTATTTATCTTCTGAAGGCACACCAAGCTGACGGGAAGGGAAAGTAGGTGGACTCGAGCAAAACTGCCATGTTTTCAGGAATTCTAAAATTCTTTAGAATCTTCTGCTCACTCACTGAGCTGTTTTAACTTTCTCAATTGAAGTTAACAAATGAGATAGTTTCTGGCCCAACTAGCCACACCAGCACCTGCCTACCAGAAAACTAAGGATGGACCCTCAAATGGTAAGCAATGCTTTCAAATGGTGTGGCTGGGCCAGCTATCACCAAAGAAGACAAGCCCAGCTATTTCACCTCACCTATTAAGCCTTCTTCCCAGTGCCAAGAACTGAAGCTCTGTGAACCAAAGATTCTGCATTCCCTGGTGACAGTCCTTCCCATGGTGGCTGAGCAGACTCAGGTACCTGACACAAAACCAGAGGTCCTGCGTTGTACTGTGCATTCACCACCATTCTTGTCTTAAAGGAATCATGTTGCTCCCACCTACAAAAGTGAAGGCAAGTATGCTCTAATAGATGGCCATTTAAGACACAGAGCTGTGTAGTTCATAATTGCCCCACTTCTCTCATGATAACAACATGGTTATCTGATAATCTGGTCTACTGATAACATGATGAACACATTACTTATTCTCAGTAGTTCCACAAGGTAATGATTATGTTCCAAATACATGAAAAAAATCTATTTGAATGTAGCTTATTCATGTCACCACTTAACAGCAGCCAATAGTAATAGCTAATACATAGCACTAGTTAGTATGTGCCAAGCACTATTCAAAGGGCTTAAGAAACCTTAATTCATTTGCCTTCACAACAACCCTATTAGGTGGGTATCATGATTATCTATCTATCTATCTATCTATTTATTTATTTATTTATTTATTGCCATTTATTTATTTTTGAGAGAGAGGGAGACAGTGTAAGTGGGGCAGGGGAGAGACAGAGAGGGAGACACAGAATCCAAAGCAGGCTCCAGGCTCTGAGCAAGCAGTCAGCACAGCGCCCCACACGGGGGCTTGAACCCACAAACCATGAGATCATGCCCTGAGCTGAAGTCGGATGCTTAACCAACGGAGCCACCCAGGCACCCCCGTTATCCCCATTTTAAAGACAAAGAAACCAGGTACAAATTAGATACAGAACTAGTATGCAGTGGAACTAGGATTAAAATCTAGGCAATTTGGCTCCTATAATAAATATGTTTATTGTAAGTCAAGCTATATAATAAATGTTTAATGATTAGTTAACAATTCTGCAGAAACCATAAAACAGAACATTAATTTACTTTAACTTCATGTTTAAAGACTTTCAAGGATAACTTTTATAAGTTTTATTGTTCACTCACGTCTATCAAATATATTAAACCACTGCAGAATAACATGGCAAAGGGGCTACCTGGGAACAGTCCACCCCCAGTCATAGGGAGCAGGGGAAATGCAAATTTAACAACAAAGACCTGCTGGTGTCAAATGAATATCCTATTATTCTCAACACCAGAGTGTCACTATAAAAATAATCAGCTATTAATTAAAAGAAAATATCTCATTTGTGAGGGTAAACTTGTACTGCTCGCTTTGAACACTGCACCAAACTCAATTTGAGTATCTTTTTTCTTTAGCATACACATACATTTTTCATGTAGGAAAAATATAAGTAACATACACGGCAGGAGATAGTTTTAAAAGATGACTGGGAACAGAAAATTGTCTTTTGATTTGATCCTTTTAAAATATATTACATAAGGGGCATGACAGATCTAACACTGCTTTCCATAACACTTTGTTTTTTCAATCTCTCCTTCCCAAAAGCCTCTCCAAGCCTCTCCCCTTCCAAAATGAATTGTGCAGGAGTGAGGAACTGCACCCTGCATCCACGTTCTGTTCATTTCTCTTCTCCTGTTTTTCTTCCTTAAATTCCCAATGTAAAAAAGGTTGCAAATGCCTTATGATAGAAGAGCTGAATGATTTATGGTTTTGATTATAAGTCAAGCTATTATAGAAAAACTATCACGGCTAAGGAAGTTGTATTACAATATGTTATATTTAAAACAAATTGTATGCAATTGTTTTTATAGGTCTTGAGTTCTACTAAGGGAAGACACTTCACTCTGAGAAGCATATAAAGGTTTTTTGGACACTGCAGTCATTTAACCAATTATTCTAATAGGCCATGAGAGCATTAAGGTACAGTTCAATAATCACTTCCTTGTCTCTCAACCTCACACTGTTAAAAGTATGTATTTTTAAACCAAATCTCCACCTTATACTCTAGTCACAGAGAATGTTGTTATTTTTCAAAACACTTAGATTAGCTCAGTGACAATCTCTGAAGTTTGTCCCTGAGATAGTAAGGATTTGTAGCAATATTCTCTAATATCCAATACTGTCTTATAATACACCAAAAAAGGGTGACAAAACTATATATATAATTCCAATAGTTTTATTTCCATCCTCTGTCTTCTAGCTTGCATTGTTTATATCTATTTCCTATTGATTTACAAATATGGTTTATGTTAGCCCTTTTCTGCACAGCATGCAAAAGAGGAATATCATCATTATTAAGATACTAAGCCTTATTCTTTAAAACTCTACCGTTTCCAATGAGCATCCTTTTACACAGAACTATGAAATAAACTACACCTTTTTTTTCTCTTGAAACAGTTCATTGAAAATAAAAAGGGTCAGCAGTTAGAATCAGTACATTCTTTGAAAGTGATACCTAATGAAGATTTGCTTTATTTGCTTGGGAAGCTAAGGCTGAATTCCTATGATCTTTCTGAGTTGCTACTCTGAACTGTTTACCCAGCAAACATCACCTTTAATGTACATTAAATGCCAAACTCTACACCAATCCTTAAGCATCATGAATGCACTTAAAAGCAGAGACAGCGTAGTGCTGTGTCAATCCAAAAACATACCCCCAAGCTGGAACTTTCTGATATATATCACTGGGCCCTGTTTAGGGTAGTGAAATATTTTCCCCTTAAAAAGGCATAGTCCAACCCTTTCAAAACACATTCAAGAACACTGCTCCTTCACCACTACATCTTGAGCTACCTGACTTCAATGTTCCTATGGATTTTGAGTTTTTTCACAGACTTTTCATATGCTTAATAATCATGTGAGTGATATATTTACTAAAAGATCACTATTCTTGGATTTACAAAAGAAATGCTCACCATCATATATTAATCACAAGATATTTACATGATAATCACCAAATATAAATTATAACGCATGTAATATGTTTCTACTTCATGCAAGTTTTAGATGCAAAAAGATAATACTGAATCTAGCCACCTGCTGTAATTACAACTCACTTGATAACATATTTTTCAAATTTAGTGCAAGACTCACAACTCCATTTTAACAGATAAAAAATTAAAATAATAAAACACTGAAAATTGAGATTCCAGGCTGGTAAATTAATTCTCCTTTGCCTTCAAGGACTATGTAGAACATCAACACTGATGACTGACATATCTGATAACCTGATGGCAGCAGAGAGTAAACAAGAGACCAAGGCTGAAAGTACATAAGAAAAAAAAAAAAAATCAGCATGTCCGAGTTGGAATCTTTCAAGTAAAAAGCAGACAATATATGATCAGCAAATGAGCAAATTTTGTGTTACCTGGTGAAAGATTCTGTGTTAACAAAAAATCTTGCCAAATATGCAAACATAAGAAAATGTTAATTCTACGTAGGTAAGGGAAACACCTCGAAGTAATTTGATATTGGTATATGAGATAGGTAGTTTGACCAAGGTTATTTAGAGAGTTGTGATTATAATAAAAGCAGCAAGATATGCTTACTTTGACAGAATAAGATGTGATATTAAACAAATGAATGTATTTTGCACAGATATTAAGTAGTTTTAAACTACATGGCAAAATACAGGGACTTGCACAAAATGCACAGTACTAGTGCTAGAAATAAAGCACACACAATCACATCTACACACATATTGTCTTTTTTTTTTTCCACTCATTTTTTTTTTTTTTTTCCAGAGCTTTATATCCAAAGCTCTGCGCTAGGGATTTTGGAGATACAATGATTCACAGACATCCTTTGCTTCAAGGAACTTATACACTAGTAATCATCGAACAAAACAGGATTACATTTAATTGCTATGACTGAAGCTTGGGCATAGTGTAGGAATAAGGACAAAAGTTATTTCAACAAAGATTGTTAGAAAAAGTGTCATGGCAAAAACAACATTTATATTAGTCACTGGCCAATGCAGAAAAGGGATATAATGGAGGGAGCTGACAGAAGGTGCAGGTTAACATTTTTTAGGGAAATTTTGCATAGAATAAAGAGTTCCAAGGTATACCATTCTAAGAGTTTGAGGGAAAAAAAAAATATATATATATATATATATATATATATATATATATATATATGAGTGTGTGTGTGTGTGTATCCTTATAACCATCCTAATAAAAAAAAAAAAAAAGAACATTTCCATCATCCAAGAAATTCTCTATACCCATCTGCTTTCCAATCTCCACTGCCCCAGATAACCAATGACTGAATTTCTGTCCCCATAGCTTATTTTGCAGGTTAATGAACTTCATATGGAATTATGGAGACTGTGCTCTCTTGCATCTAGCTTCTTCCAATCATAATGTTTTTGAGATCCATCCATGTTGTTCTATTTCACTAATTGATTATCTATCCTTACCAGTCTGTCTTGATTACTTTAGCTTTATGCTAAGTCTTGAAATCAGGCAAAACTCTCCCAACTTTGTTCTTCAAGATGGTTTTGGCAATTCTAGATCCTTTACTTTACTTTTCCATTTTACCTGTGCCCAGTTTTTGGTAGTGCTGTGATTTTTAAGCAATATGCCCATCTCCTCTAAGTTGCTGAAGTTATTGGCACAAAGTTGTTCAAAGTGTTGCCTCATTATCCTAATAACATCCGCTGCAATGATGTGCTTTTACTCCTGATACTGATACTCCAGATATCCTGATACTGATAAATTGTGCTTTAGCTTTTTCTTCTTAACCAGTTTAATAAGTCATAATCAGTTTATCAATTTTACTAACCTTTCCAAAGAATCAACATTGTTAATTTTTTATATTGCTTATCTGCTTTCTATCACATTGACTTCCAGTCTTTATTATTTTCTTCTGTTCTCTCTGGGTTTAACATGCCCATATTTTTCTAGCCTTACATGAAACTTAGACCATATGATTTTTCCTCCTCTAATATAATCACTTTAGCTACATATTTTCCCCTAAACACGGCTGAGGCTGAATTCCACCCATTTTGACATACTGCATTTTCTTTCCATTTAAAACTATTTTCTAATTTTTCCTTCTGATTTCTCCTTAGATTCATAAGTTATTTAAAACATGCTGGTTTTTGAAGATTTTCTGGCTATCTTACTAATATTTAATTTAATTCTGGTATGGTCAGATACCATATGCTGTTAAGATTCATTTTTAAAATTTATTAACATTTATTTTATGGTCCAGGATATGGTCAGTTTTAGAGAATGTCTAATGTCAGTCTGAAAGAGGCAGTTAACAGTGTTGTCTGGTTTTCCTATAATCTTACTTTTTGTCTGGTTGTTTTTATCAGTTGCAAAAAGTTTCAAATTCTCCAAATATGAGCCTGGATTGATCTATTTTTTCCTTTAGTTCTGCAAAGCTTTTTTATTTTATTGTAGTGAAATATAAATAAAATAAAGTTTACCTCTTGATCATTTTTAGATGTAAAGATCTATTAACATTAAGTCCACTCACAATATCGTGCAACTACCATCGGCTAATTTGTGTTTATGCATTTTGAAAGCTCTCTAAAGAAACTATACATTTTTTATTATTATTATTTCTGATTAGTTCATTGTATTATCATTATGAAATGTCCCCTTTTATCACTGGTAATACCGCTTATCTTAAAGTCTTACTTTGTGTGATTATTAACATAACCGCACTAGCTTTCTTATACTTAACTGTTCGCATAGATCTCTTACTTTTAACCTATCTATGGCTATAATGCCATATGCCATAATGCCTAAATTGTGTCACTTTTAGACAACATAGGCTTGTGTCATGCTTTTTGTGCACAATGAAAATTTTTACCCTTTATAATTGTTGTAATAATTGGGTTTTAAGTCTACCGTTCACTATTTGTCTTCCATTTGTTCCATCCATTACTTTTACCTGTGTTCTTCCTTTTCTAGCCTTTGTTTAGCTTATCCAAGTATTTTAAATATTCCATCTTAATTCTTATAATGGCTTCTTAGCTATTATTTTGTATAATGTATTCTGGTGGTTGTTCTGAGGATAAAAACATGCATCGTTCCTATTTAAAGATAATATCATAACTCTTCAGAAACATGTAGAATTTCCATTTACTCCCCTCAACTTTTTTACTATTGTCATCATATATTCTATAGCTCTATGCATTACATTTAAATGTAAAGTCACAGGTCTTTGAAAAGTTTGAGGCAAAAAAAAAAAACAAAAAACAAAAAAACAAAAAACAGATAATGTCCTTTATATTTAGCCTCCTATTATGATAGTTGGTATTCTTCCTTACTGTAGATGAGCTTTTATCTAGGATCATCTCCCTCAGTCTGAAGAATTTCTTTCAATACAGTTGGTCTGGTGGTGAGATTCTCTTAATTCTACTTTATCTGAAAGCATTTTTATTTTACCTATATTTTGAAGGGTATTCTCCTACCAGACTGACATTTTTCTTTCAGTACAGTTGAACCCTGAGCAACATGGGAGTGAGGGCACCCACCCTGTGCAGTCAAAAATCTAAATATAGCTTCTGACTCCCATAAAACCTTAACCTACTGTTAACTAGAAGCCTTACCAATAAAATTCAATTAAGTTAATTAACACGTATTTTGTATGTGATATGTATTATGTACTGTATTCTTACAATAGAAAAGCTGGAGAGAAGAAAAATCATAAGAGAGAATACATCTACAATACTATACCATATTTATCAAAAAAAAAATCTGTTCAAACCCACATTGTTCAAAAGTCAACTGTATTTTAATGACGACATGCCATTGTTTCCGGACCTTCTAATGTTCCTCTTGTAAAGTTGGCCATCATTTCTATTGCTGTTCCTGTAATGTGTCTTTTGTTTTTTTTTTTTTCTGGGATCCTAATTTTCTCTGGGCCTTCTGTTGTCAGCCGTGTGATTATGATATGTTTGTGTTTGCTCATCTTTATATTTATCATACTTGGGATTCACTATGGTCTGGAATCAGTAATTAGTGTTTCAACCAAATTTTGGAAGTTGGCAGCTTTTTTTTTTTTTTTTGCTTTCTCTTTTTCTTTTTTTTTTTTTAATTTTTTTTAATGTTTATTTATTTTTGAGACAGAGAGAGACAGAGCATGAATGGGGGAGGGTCAGAGAGAGAGGGAGACACAGAATCTGAAGCACGCTCCAGCCTCTGAGCTGTCAGCACAGAGCCCGACGTGGGGCTCGAACTCACGGACCGTGAGATCATGACCTGAGCCGAAGTCGGACGCTTAACCGACTGAGCCACCCAGGCGCCCCTCTTTTTTTTTTTTTTAACACATTTTTCCCTCATTCTCTTTTTGTTGGACCTCAACAAATGTAGACAAAAGTCTAATGTATATTAGACTACTTAGAGTTAATTAGAGGTATATAAGAATATTCAACATTGTACCCTAGGTCACTGAGGCTTTTTTCTTTTTCAACTTTTTTATTTTCTCATTTTCATATTAGATGATATCAATGGATCTGCCTTCAAGTCACCAGACCCTATCTTCTGTCATCTTCAATTTGTTAAGCCCATCCAATGGATTTTCTAAGTTTTAATTTAATTTATAATTTCAGACATTGTACTTATAGTATTAGAATTTATACTTGGTTCTCTTTTTATAGTTTACATTTCTTTGCAGAGATTCACCATCTGGTCACTCAACATGACTATCTTGTTTGCTAAGTCCTTCACCACATTAATAATAGCTGCTTTAAAGTCTTTTTCTGTTAATTCCAACATTTGCATCATCTTGAGGTCTATATTGGCCAATTTTCTTTTAATTATGTATCATAAATTGTGTTTATTCACATGTTTAATAATTTTTTGTGTTGTGAGTATCGTGAATGATAAACTATAAAGACTCTTAGATTTTGTTCTCTTCTCCCAAATAATGCTGACTTTTTCCTATCAGCCTCCTTGAGTTTGGGGAGCTTTGGTTTTATACTTGGGTTAGTGTGAATCTGTTTCAGTTTTGGTTTGGTCTTGGGGCAAATCCTTAGTCATGCAACAAAGTCTTTATTTCTAAGGCATGATCCTTCTGCAGTTCTAATAGAAAACCTAAGCTGCAGCCTCAAGTTTCAAAATCCAAATATGTCACTCCTCCTATGGGCAAGAAATATAATCTCTCCCAGTTTTTATCATCTTGTAATTATTGTTTTCCACAGGCTCCAAGGAATCTCTCCTGTATATTCATAGTTCTGAGGTCAGTAAATATTTGCAGTAAGTTAATATTCAGATTTGGGGGATTTCCTCCTATATGAGTCATTCTTTTCCTGGATTTTCACCTTCAAATTCCATCCCACTCTGCCCACCCCAAACTCTAGCCATTGACACTGTAAGCCAATAAAGCTGTAGTTTTCTACTTAAGTTATAGCTGTCCAGTATAGATTAAGTGCTGTCCTCAATTAAAAAGTCATAAATGTAGACTTTGAGAATCAAAACCTCTTCAGTTCCAACCCACCTTTGGAGATGGTGTTTTCCAATGCCTTAAACAGTTTTAACATTCTGTCTGTGGTTTATAACGGTCATCTTCAGGGGAGATTAGTCTTATACAAACCACTCTCATTAGCAAACTATATTCACTTTTTACCTGGAAAATTCAGATACCTGAATATGAGGGATATTTTTATTGCCATATTTAGATATAAGATAGAAAATTAACCTAAGACTTTCTGGAGATAACAGCAAACAATATCTTACGAGTTTGTAAATATGTTGGCCATCATTAACTCATTTGATCCTAATAACACTGTACAACTGCTAAAACGTTAGCTACATGAGGATATTAGAACTCAGGTAAATTAATGTGCTGTGAAAGCAAGTCTTAAATCTTTTCCTCCCACAACACTATGATACCTTTATAATAAATAGTCTTGTATCCTAATTTTGTCAATGACAAAATTACTAATATCCTCAACATTAAGATATTAACATGTCATCAAGCTGTTAGCCAAATCCATCTTCCTTAAAATGGCCACTGCACCGAATTTTTTTAAATGTTTATTTATTTTTGAGAGACAGAGCATGAGCGGGGGAGGGGCAGAGAAAGAGGGAGACACAGAATCCAAAGCAGGCTCCAGGCTCTGAGCTGTCAGCAGAGAGCCCGACCTGGGGCCGGTACTCATGAACCACAAGATCATGACCTGAGCCAAAGTCGGGCACTTAACCAACTGAGCCACCCAGGCACCCCTGCACAATTAGATTTTTTTTTTTTAATTTTTTTTTTTTCAACGTTTATTTATTTTTGGGACAGAGAGAGACAGAGCATGAACGGGGGAGGGGCAGAGAGAGAGGGAGACACAGAATCGGAAACAGGCTCCAGGCTCCGAGCCATCAGCCCAGAGCCTGACGCGGGGCTCGAACTCACGGACCGTGAGATCGTGACCTGGATGAAGTCGGACGCCTACCCGACTGCGCCACCCAGGCGCCCCACAATTAGATTTTTAAGACAGCTTTATATCCTGTATTTTGTATGGAGCCAAACACGAATGATCTATTAGTACTAAATTATAACACTTTCCCCAGCACCAATTTGTTTAGAAATGTCACCCTTTTTGAAATATTCTGAAAAGCATATTATTGACATGATTTAAGTTGTAAAATATAATGGAGAGGCTAATTTTTCATCACAAAGTGGTATTATTTTGAAAATTATTTTCAGTACTTTGAATAAGCAAAATAAATTCAATGTACTGCTAAAGAGAATGCAAGGGATTTAAAGTTCTACTTATACCTACTGAAGACAGCCTTTCTATGTCACCCACAAATTTCCCAACAGTAATCACAGCCCTCCAACTAGCTGCTTTAAAACTTCTCACTATTGGATACAGGAGTACTGATGCATAGGGGCACTTGTACCCTAATGTTTACAGCAGCACTCTCAACAATAGCCAAATTATGGAAAGAGCCTAAAGGTCCATCAACTGATGAATGGATAAAGAAATTGTGGTTTATATACACAATGGAATACTACGTGGCAATGAGAAAAAATGAAATACGGCCTTTTGTAGCAACGTGGATGGAACTGGAGAGTGTGATGCTAAGTGAAATAAGCCATACAGAGAAAGACAGATGTGTTCACTCTTATGTGGATCCTGAGAAACTTAACAGAAGACCATGGGGGAGGGGAAGAAAAAAAAGGTTAGAGTGGGAGAGAGCCAAACCATAAGAGACTCTTAAAAACTGAGAACAAACTGAGGGTTGATGGGGGGTGGGAGAGAGGGGAGCGTGGGTGATGGATATTGAGGAGGGCTCCTTTTGGGATGAGCACTGGGTATTGTATGGAAACCAATTTGACAATAAATTTCATATATTAAAAAAAATAAAATAATTAAAAAGAAAACATTTAAAGGGAATAAATAAATAAATAAATAAATAAAACTTCTCACTATTGCCCACACATGACTGGTCCTTTCATACCAGGGGGTTTTTGAAAATTACATGCCACCTAGAATTTATTTCTCCCTCACTACGCCTGGAACTTATTCAAAAAGACTCAGCTCAAATATCTTTCCATCATAAAGCTAAGTTATTCACACACCCTAAGAGCTTCCATAACACTATCCACCATTTCATTAACATAATGATGAAAAAGTCTCTCCATTAGTCTGTGAGGTGGCTGAGAACAGGTATGTTTCTTATTGGTCTATCTCTAGTCCCAACCACAACAGTGGTATACAGGAAGTGCCCCCCAAATTTTTTTTAACAACTGAATGATTTCCATACTAACTGAAGTCTGCAAGTGTTACACCTCACTATCTCACACCTACATTCTGGCGGGAGCCTCATAAGTATTTTCTTTGCATCCATCCAACAGCCAAGTGTTCCAATCAATTCTGGGCATTGCTCTCATGTTAATCTTTGACTCACATTATAGCATGCTCTGCTCAAAAAATAATAGCTTCCCTTTGCCTATAGATGGAAGTTCAAAACCTCTGAAGCCTAGAATTCACAAACCTCTAGAATCTGGCTCCCCTCTTTCATGTTCCTCATCACCTCGGTTTCAAGCCTTCTGATCCTACCCTCAGCTAGCCTATACTCTGTCCCAGTTTCCACCTCTGTCCACAAATTCTTCAAAGAACTCAGAACAATGTCACACTGTCCATGAATTAGCTTGAAGATATTCCAGAGAAATCTCTCATACAGATGTTGCTAACACCAATATTTTGTGCTTCTCATTCAACACTTACATTTCCTCAAATTCTATTTCTTTAGCACACAGACAAAAAGCATCACATAAATGATGAATTTATGTAGCACATACATGTGAAAATATCTAGCATACTCAAACACTTCACAAACAACTGTCCATGGATTAGTGAGTTAACTCTAATTTTAAAAAATTAAATCTGAGATAAAATGAAGAAAAATCAACATAAAAGAGTATGACTTAGCCTCTCTATAGATAAACCAGTCTTATTACTCTAAGTCACATGGTAATTTATGTAATTATAAATAGAGGAATACTCATTTGAAAACCAGCTGTGGCCAAGAGAGAGGAACAAAAAGTGTTCTGGGGCCAGGGAGGCATATTATTTTGAGAGATGGAAAGTTACATGGGCTCAGAAACTAATTTTCATTCTCTGATTTTTATCCTTAAGAAACACTTATGATTAATAATTTAGTTTTTAAGCTATCTATGAAGTAAATGTATTCCTCAACATACATTAATGAATTGGTATTTTGGTTTAAAAATCAATACCATTTCACTTTAGGTAAGAGTCCCTTCCCTAGAGCCGAATCAATTCAGCTCTGTTCAATAAACATTAATTGAGCATTTTCTATGTTCCAGGCCCTTTCCTAGATCTAAAAATGAGTACAAAGTCAATGACACTCAGGAGCTCCAAAGTGAATTAGAGAATACAGACAAAAAAGTAACTAGTTCAATATAACAGAAGTATAAAACAGTGAAGCTATGTATAAAGTCTAATGAAAGGACAAAGGGACAAAACCAGTTTCACATGATACACAAAGCAGAGATTTAAAGGAGGAACAACACGTGGACGAGTAAAGCAGAACAGGTTAGGAAAGCATTAGAGGTAAAGTGAGCAGAAGGAAAAAAAAAAACCCAAGATGCAATTGGTGTATAGGGTATACAGTCATGGTTGTTGTATAGAGGAGGAGGGAGGGAGGCAACGTAAGTTCTACAATCTAGAAAAGCAGGCAGAGACTGGACAATGGAAGACACCACAAACCACTGTTTTGTTTTTGTTTTTGTTTTTTTCCTACGGGAAATGGAGAGGATTTGAAATATTTAAGCAGTGGCATGTCCAAGTAAGTGTTTTACACAATCATGGTGACAGTTGTTAAGTTTACTCTGTTATATATTTATCAAAGGCCTGCCACAAGCCAGGCTTTAACTCAGCAATTAAAAAGAGAAAGTCTTCATTTGCTTGAAGTGTAATGAGTAAATCTATGTTCAAATAAGCAAGATTAAAAAAATATCAGCACAGAAAATGGCAAACAGTGATAAAACCTGGTATCATTAATGCTAACTACTGAAACACCTCTGCCACCTTTATAAGCACTATAATACATTAGGTAAAAATAAATTTTTTCCAAACGTCATGAGTCATCAGGGAAATGCAAATCAAAACTACAATGAGATGCCATCTCACCCCCACCTATGATGATTATAATCAAAAGATAATTATTTCTTACTGTGTAGAAAAACTGGCATCCTCATACATCGCTAAGTAGAAATGTAAAATAGCACA
>NW_026059636.1:31277-43328 GCF_023721935.1 Panthera uncia | reverse complement strand
CAGTTACGGCTAATGTCGTACTGATTATGTTTCTTTTTTTTTTTTTTTATTTTTTAAATTTAAATTCCAATTAGCTAACCTAAGTGTAGTCTTGGCTTCAGGAATAGAACCCGGTGATTCATCTCTTACATATGACACCCAGGGCTCATCCCAACAAGGGCCCTCCTCAATGCCCGTCCCCCAGTTAGCCCATCCCCCCACTCACCCTGCTCCAGCAACCCTCAGTTTGTTCTCTGTATTTAAGAGTCTCTTATGGTTTGCCTCCCCCTCTGTTTTAATCTTATTTTTCCTTCTCTTCCCCTACGTTCATCTGTTGAGTTTCTCAAATTTCACATATGAGTTAAATCACATGGAATCTGTCTTTCTCTGACTTATTTTGCTTAGCATAATACCCTCCAGGTACACCCACGTTGTTGCAAAAAG
Organism: Panthera uncia; assembly: GCF_023721935.1. Lineage (NCBI taxonomy): Eukaryota > Metazoa > Chordata > Mammalia > Carnivora > Felidae > Panthera > Panthera uncia. Next base: position 42,905 of record NW_026059636.1, on the reverse strand, counting down.
CAAGATTTAAATCTTTTTCATTGCTGAGGAGTATTCCATTGTGTGTGTGTGTGTGTGTGTGTGTGTGTGTGTGTGTGTATGTATGTGTATATATACACACCACATCTTCTTTATCCATTCATCAGTAGCTGGACATTTGGGCTCTTACCATAATTTAGCTATTGTTGATAGCGCTGTTGTAAACATTGGGGTGCATGTGCCCCTTTGAACCAGCATTTGTGTATCCTTTGGATAAATACCTAATAGTGCAATTACTGAGTTGTAGGGTAATTTTATTTTTAACTTTTTGGGGAACCACCATACTGTTTTCCAGAGTGGCTGCATCAGCTTGCATTCCCACCAACAGTGCAAAAGTGTTCTCCCCTTTCTCCACATCCTTGCCAACATCTGTTGTTTCCTGAGTTGTTAATTTTAGTGATTCTGACTGGCTTGAGGTAATATCTCATTGTGGTTTTGATTTGTATTTCCCTGATGTTGAGTGATGTTGAGCATCTTTTCATGTGTCTGCTGGCCCTCTGGATGTCTTTTTTGGAAAAGTGTTTATTCATGTTTTTGTACACTTCTTCACTGGATTATTTGGTTTTAGGTGTTGAGCTGGGTAAGTTCTTTACAGATTTTGGATACTAACGCTTTATCTGATATGTCGTTTGCAAATATCGTCTCCCATTCCGCCGTCGCCTTTTAGTTTTTGTTGATTGCTTCCTTCCTTGTGCAGAAGCTTTTTATCTTGACGAAGTCCTAATTGTTCACTTTTGCTTTTATTTCCCTTGCCTCCAGCGACACGTCCAGTAAGAAGTTGCTTGGCCGGGCCAAAGACATTGCTGCCTGTTTTCTCCTGCAGGATTTTGATGGTTTCCTGTATCACATTTAGGTCTTTTATCCATTTTGAATTTATTTTTGTGTAACGTAACATTTGTCTAACCTGACCATTTTCTCCATCAGAAATGCTACCCTGATATCTCATACTGTGGCTAGTATATTTTCCTAGCTCCTGACTCTTCCCTAAAAATAGGATTTTCCCTATTCATTTTGTGCCAGTTGAGATTTCAAATCAGAAGTCTGTTTCTTTGAATCTCTATCTTGCAGTCCCTTGATGGCTTTGCATTTAGTCCAAGCTCAATTGCCTTCTCTTGATCTGTGCAAAGCCACCTGCTTGGCATCCTTGCTTTTGGATCCATCTTGTAGGAAACTGCTAGCGTACATTTAACTCCTGCAAACAAACTGAATCTTGGCACTTATCTGACCCACAGGAATATGCACAAAGTCCCTGTGCCTCACCTGCTACCACCCTTCTTATCTCTCACTCCTGTCTGTTCATCAGAAACCAGCTGCTATGGACTGAATGTTTGTGTCCCCCACAATTCAACATAAGAATGTGATGTGATGTGATGTGATGTGATGTGATGTGATGTGTTATTAGGAAAGGTAGGGGGACTTGGGAGTTGATTAGGTTTAGATGAGGTCATAACAATGGACAGGATTAATGCCCTTGTACCAGCATTCTTTAGATTTGTAAAATAATGAATACATTTCAAAATTTCTAGAAGAATATCTTTTTTAAATTAAATATTAAAAAATTTAAGTCAACATATCTAAATATCTTTTCGTTTCTCTGTAAAAGAAGCCCAAAGTAGATAAAACTGTATTCAGTAATTACTGTTGGAATATTTTGTCTTGTTTGGAAACGATCTAGCTTTCTAATGGATTTCACTTAATTTACCATTTAACCTAATCTAGCAAACTTTTAAAGTTTTAGGTTACCAAAAAGACTTAGAAAAATCAAGTGGACATAAATGTTACTGGAAGGCTTATTTATAAAAATTTATCTTCCATTTACTTGCTTTTAAAAGTTATATGTAGATTACGTGCAAAAACCTCACTAAACATTAGGCAAAATCAGCCATTATCTTAAGCTATCACATTCTGTTTGTTGTTCACAGGTCTCCTGGGAGACATGAACTTACTTAGCTAGTAAACTCAGAATAAAATTTTTACATTTAATGTCAACAATTCTAAAGACACGTCTGTTTTAAAGAAACCATCAGCCTTAAACTAGCTTTTTTAAATGGTAGTTTATTTTTTGTTTTCATTTCTTGAGGTAGAGAGAGAGACCAAGCAGGAGAGTGGGGCAGAGGGAAAGAGAGAATCCAGAGCAGGCTCCACATTGCATGGAGCCTGACTCGGAGCTCGATCTTGAGACCGTGAGATCGTGACCTGAGCCAAAATCAAGAGTCGGACGCTTAACGGACTAGGCCACCCAGGTGCCCCTAAACTAGCTTTTATATCAAGTATTTTATTAGATCACGTGAACTTGCATAGCATTGGGTTAGTTTCTACCTTTCTGAGTTTTAGAATGCCCAATTTTTATGAGCACCTGACTTTAAATCAACTAAATAGAGCTCTTTTACAAATCAATTTTAGCAATACCATTCGGGGATAGAAAAATATCTCACATAGACAACAACGGTCCTACCATCATTGGATTGCTTAATATTGAAAGGAAAAAGAGGCATCTGCCCGAGTTGAGATCAAAGAATACAGAACAATAAGAAACAAAACTAGCATTGCCTTCATTATTCCAACCGTAAGATTTACAATGTTAAGGTATCAGCGTTTTCAAGATTTATTTCCTTTATAAGCCTGAGACCCAAGTGCTGTGCCCGGCTCAGCGGTGGGAAATGATAAAAGAAGGATCCCGGAGACTGCGTTTAAACCCTGGGTGTGCACCCCAATCTGGCTGTGTCTAGCTCTATGATTTGGGGAGCCCGGGTCTTCTCTCTCTTATGTAGTACTTGCTAAATGGTTCAGTAATTGGCGACTCACGGCTATAACAAGTATAACACTGTAGCAAATAAATAGGATGAAACCATGGATATGTTGAAGCGTTTGGTCAGGACCTGGGACACGTTCATAAGGCGCATCTCGGTTCACGTTAGTGACCCGGTTTTGCTTCCAGGCGCTGCTCCCCTTTCCCTCACTCTTTGTGACCATCCCCACTCTGCTCCCCTGATCTCTCCTTCCCAGGCCGGCCCGTCCATTTCTACCTCCCACCTGACTGACCTGCCCAGTCTCCCAGAGACCGGGGCCTGACTCCCCCGGCGGCTTACCCGGCCTCGTTGATCCGGGACGCACACTCGTGCCCGGACTCACACCCTCTAGCTTTGCGGTCCGCCGCTCCGACCTTCAAACCCTGGTTCCTCCGCTCTCCCTCTACATGTTACGTGACCTCCCTAGGACCCCACGACCCCCATCTGTAAAATGGGACCGATGCTTTGTATCGGACTGGTCTGTTGGGAGGACGGAGTGAGCGTCACTGCCTGGAAACTACTAAAAAGCAATTCCCTAAAAGACAACCATTAGTGTCACGTGCGCTTTCCCTCCACCCTTTGTGTCAGTGTCTCAGCAATTCTAAGAGTCTACTGTGTTAGCTTTTGAAGCTACTGTGCTGTTTAAAAGAAAAATGCAGAATACATGTGACAACACTTGGAATTCTAAATCTTAGTAGAGCAGGCAAGCGCGCCCAGTGCCGAAAAGGCAGAACTAACGGGCACAGAGCCCCTCTGCCGGGAGGGGACGTGCATAGGAGCTGAGAGAAAACTCCAGAGTCAGTGCGTGTGCGCACACCCGGGTGAGCTGCCCTGGGCGTCCATCTGACGCCCCCCCCCCCCCCCGTGAGGAAAGGGCAGCTTCGGGTACAGCGTGGACCCCCGGGCTCACCTCCTGTGCAGCACAGAGAAGCCGCGTCTCCCGATGGGCTGGGAGGCGGCCAGCTGTCCTCCCCCTGGGTCCCGGCCGCTCCTGCCGCACAACCGACCCAGCAGAGCGGCTCCGACTCTCCTCTCCTCTCCCGCCTGCCCGGCCCCGCCCTGCCCCCCAACGGCCTGTGTCCAAAGCCAACGCCGGCGCCCACCCGTGGCCGCCAGGGGTACCCACCTCGTCAGTTGCACGGGGCCCTGCTCGGGGAGAGGGTGTTCTGGCCGCAGCGCCAGCCGGGCCCTGTTATACCTCCCCGGGTCCCCGTGCCCCTGGCTCAGGCGCTGAGGTCACGATGTCAGTGTCAAGGGCTCCTTGTGCACCAGGTGGGTCCCCGGGGCCCACTTCTCCCCTCTCCCTGATGCTCTGTAATTTGCGGAGCCGGAACCGTCCTCACGCAATTAGAGTAAACGCACTGCAGGCTGAGCGCTGGTGCAGCTGGGGCCCTGGGGGGGGGGGGGGCTCGGGGTCCCCAGACTTCATTAGGGCCTCCTGCCACCCCTACCCCCGCCCCACTGGTCGCCACAGCTCAGGAACAGACACCTGAGAATCACAAGTGCTCACTTCGTGAATAGTTTAAACTGCAGCCACACTGATAACTGAAGATCACTGAGGGGCAGCGTCAGAATCCCCACTACCCCCCCCCCCACCTCGTGATAGACGGGGTCCAGAAGGGAGCAGGAGGGGGACTCCTGGGGTGCTGGCTTCCTGATCTGGGGGCTGGTCGTGGGCTCTGGGTCAGTCCATACAGCTCACTGAGGTGCTCCCTTCTGAGTGGGTTCATTTCTTTTTCAAGTTTGCCTCCAAATGGCGTCTGTGGCCCAGAAGGTCAGGTCCTGCGGTCATGGCCCAGACCCGGGTCTGAGTGGGATGAGCGTACCCCCCACCCAGAGTTGTTCCGGGTCCCTAGTGCCACTTACAGAGATGGCTCCTTTCTAGCTGGTCCATCCAAGCAGGGGAGGGAAGCTGATGTGACATTCACCCCCGCCTCGTGGCACAGACGGGCTTACATAGTCCTTCTCCGCAGGACCTGGCTGTGAAGGAAGGCCCGGGACTGACAGGTGCTGGCTGGGCCCCGGGGTGAGCTGGGTTCCTGTCAGCCGGGTGAGGTGGGGGTTAGTGGAAGGAGGGGAGAGGTGAGGGCGCAGAGGACACTGTGGGTTTTCCATCCCTTCGGGGAGGACAACCCTGGGAGCACCTACTGTCCTGCCGGGCGCTGCTGATGACGCACGCTTCGCTCGCTTACGTTGCTTTTCATCTCACTTGCACGGCTTTTATTCAGTCCTTCGAGTCCCTTAGTGTAACCTTTGTGCTCCCTCCAAAGTGGGGTGCGCGTGAGTGTCTGAGTATCTTCTCGCGGGCCGTGTCTGCTGTTCACAGAGCTCCCGTCGGCACAAGGATGCAGACGGGAGGCACTCTATGGAGAAAACACCAGATTGCTGCAATTTCCGCTCAGCGCCTGTGAAGAGAGGCACATGGTAATGAATTATACATCAGAGTACTTTATATAAGTTATTTGACCTTCATGAAAATGGGAGAAATAAGTTGGATGCTGAGGCCGGAGGGCTTAAATAACTCCCAGAGGGCAGCCAGTAGGACTCCTACCCAGATCTCTCCTAACTCATGCTCGTCCAAAAGCCCCCTAAGTGGGGCGCCTGGGTGGCTCAGTCAGTTGAGCGTCTGACTCCGGCTCAGGTCATGATCTCACGGTTTGTGAGTTCGAGCCCCACATCGGGCTCTGTGCTGACAGCTCAGAGCCTGGAGCCTGCTTCCGATTCTGTGTCTCCCTCTCTCTCGGCCCCTCCCCTGCCCACGCTCTGTCTCTTTCTCTCTGTCTCTCAAAAAATAAATGTTAAAAAAATTTTTTTTTAAAAAAGCCCCCTAAGTAAGGAAAACAGCAAGCTACAGACTGGTAAACCATATCTACAACCAACTATGCTGAATCAGTATTCAGAATATATATGAAGCCTTGCTAAAATAAACAGGAAAAACACAAAAGAAAAAATGGGGGCGGGGAGGAAGAGCCATTCTGCAGAAGAGTAAAAACCTGAATGGAATATGTAAAGATGAGGACACACTCAGGCTCAGTAGTTTTATGGCAATGTAAATTAAAACCACACAAAAAAATAATATTTTTCCTCAAATTTAAAGGGACCGAAGACCAAGTGTTAGTGAGCATGTGGGACACTGGGGATTTAGGGCTGGTGGCTTGTGATTGGAACATCTGTGGAAATAGTTTGGAATTATTCCTTTTTTAATGTTCATTTATTTTTGACAGAGAGAGGGACAGAGCATGAGCGCGGGAGGGGCAGAGAGAGGGGGAGACACAGAACCCGAAGCAGGCTCCAGGCTCTGAGCTGTCAGCGTAGAGCCCAACGTAGGGCTCGAACTCACGAACCATGAGATCATGACCTGAGCCGAAGTCGGACGCTTAACCGACTGAGCCACCCAGGCGCCCCTGGAATTATTAACCAGGAAGTTTGAATAACTCATGGCCTATGACTCAGCTGTTAAACGACCACTGCCATATCTCACTGTTACCAGATACCTTACTACTCTACGACGTATACCTTAGAATACTAGTTTTTGAAGTGTGGTCCTGACGTGGGGTTCAGAGATCTGAGCGTCACCTGGGAACTAGTTAGAGATGAAAATTCTACGGCCCGTCCCAGACCTACTGAGTCCGAAACTCTTGGGAGTGTTTCCCAATGATTTGTGTTTTAACAGGCCGTCCAGGGAACGCTGAGGCACTCGGTACTTTGAGAGCCACTTCTGTAGGGTGCGTCTGGCACATTTGTGCAGGACACAAGGCAGTTAGTAGAGTTGCTTTTAGCGCAAATGAATAACAACCAACAAGAACTAGAAATAACTTAAATCTAAGTCGGTAAGAGAATGAATAAAGACGTAGTGATACATTCGTACAACTGAATATTTGACAGCACTGGGTATAATGAATTGCGCCTACAACCACAAGATGAACAAGCGGGAGAAAGGTAAGTTAAGGTACAATTTTAATAGAGTTTCAAACAAGGGAAACTCCATGTGTATTGTTTTGGGATCCGTGCATATGTAATAAATGAAAATAAGCAGGGAAATATTATGCTTTACCTTTTGATATTTATTTCTAACCTACCTATATTTTTCAGAAAATACAGTTTTAACTATACTGTTAAAATATATTTTTTGAGGGGCGCCTGGGTGGCGCAGTCGGTTAAGCGTCCGACTTCAGCCAGGTCACGATCTCGCGGTACGTGAGTTCGAGCCCCGCGTCGGGCTCTGGGCTGATGGCTCGGAGCCTGGAGCCTGTTTCCGATTCTGTGTCTCCCTTTCTCTCTGCCCCTCCCCCGTTCATGCTATGTCTCTCTCTGTCCCAAAAAAAAAAAAAAAAAAAAAAACGTTGAAAAAAAAATATTTTTTGAGACCTTAGGGCCCTGTAATGTTTTGCACACCTTTTTTTTATGTTTATTTAGTTTTGAGAGAGAGAGAGAGAGAGAGAGAGAGAGAGAGAAGGAGTGAGTGGGGAAGGGCAGAGAGACAGGGAGACACAGAATCCAAAGCAGGCTCCAGGCTCTGAGCTGTCAGCACAGAGCCCAACGTGGGGCTTGAACTCACGGACCTCGAGATCATGCCCTAAGCGAAAGTCGGATGCCCAACGGACTGAGCCATCCAGGCGCCCCTACACCATCTTAATAATACATATTCTCTTTAATTTTAGGATGTAAGAGTCTAAATATGTTTTAAATTATTAATTATGTTGTTCTAAATGTACTAATTTCTGGTCTTATTTACCTATCAATAAGTGAAAAAGGTATGTTGAAATTTTATAGTGGTGAATATGTAAATTTCTCCCTGTGGTTCTATCACTTCTGTTTTCTATATTTTAAGATTATTTTAATAACTATATACAGTTGGGAATTCTTTTATTATATGATTTGGAACTTTTATCACTATATGGAAACCCTCTCTGGTCAGCAGGAATGCTCTCTTGCCTTCATTGTTTTGTGTCGTATTAATATAGGTTCTCTTACATTCTTACTATTTTCATTAGTCAAGGTATCTTCTTCCACAATTTTACTCTTAACCTGATCTGTCACTATGTGTTGGATAGGCCTCTTAAAGAGGGAAAAGAGCAGTATTTGATATCTAATTTCCCCTAATGCAATAGTCATAGGCAGCAAAGAACAACATTTTGATCTACGGCCTCTGGAATTACTTTCCCTGAGTTTGATGTCGGCTTCCGCCAACGGCCAGCTCTGAGACCTTGGGAAAGTGATTTACTGACTCGTTGCTTTCTCAGGAATAAATCAATGAGAGCTAATTAAATTGTTTAATATTTGCGAAACATATAAACGTTTGATGTTTCGAAGAGTAAAATCTCTCCCAGACTGAGAGAATCAAAGTCAGCTCATGCTGAAAAAGAGACGAGCACTCATCAGGCTCCGAGGACGCGTACAGGCAAATCAGGCTGCAAAGTGTACAGGCAGGACCGTTTCGTCCAAGGTCACAGAGCAGCTGAACAACACTGTAAACGCCCCCTCCTGAAATGCCTACTACTTTCATACCAGTGATGCCCCAAACCAGTTTTTTAAATGTTTTTTAATGTTTATTTATCTTTGAGAGAGAGAGAGAGAGAGAGGCAGAGCGTGAGTGGGGGAGGAGCAGAGAGAGAGGGAGACGCGGCATCCGAAGCAGGCTCCAGGCTCTGAGCAGTCAGCACAGAGCCCCACGTGGGGCTCGAACTCATGAACAGTGAGATCACGGCCTGCGTGGAAGTCAGCCGCCTAACCGAGGGAGCCACCCAGGCGCCCCACCCCAAAGCACTTTTGATATATCTGTTTGTTACTGGGGATCCCCCATTACTAACCCACCTTAGATTCACGACTGCACCCAATTCTTACTTAATGCTGGCTTCTCCGAATTACTAATCCCATCTCAGAAACATGAACTGATCCTGCTTCCCCGAGCCCCTGCTCGGACTCCTTTAGCCGAAACCCAAACCTGCCCAGAGATCCTTCCCACATGAGAGACCATTCCATGGTTGGGCATTAACATGTTGTTATGGTATGTACTGATCTACTTGGATTTGTATCAGTCAAACATTTCTTTGATTTGTACTTTTCCCGTATTTGTGTTTATCATTCCTTCTGCTCTGTCTTTTCTTCTTTCATTTCCCCTGTTATTCTACTCTTCTTTTCCTCCACCCATCCACGTGGTATACATTTTGTTCAGTTTTTTTTTTTTTTGCGTGCTTATTACTGAAATGTCATCTCGCATGGTTGACTTTACAGAGCCTGAAGTCATGGTACTCCATAAGGTTCCCTAAGCATTACAACACTTTAAAACACTGGAAATCTAATTGCTTCTTTCTGCTAAACTATTCCTATCCAGTACTTTAATTCCCATCTTTTCAGTCAAAAAGGAGACATTATTTATCTGATTCACCATCATCTTATACTGGCAATATTTGCTTATGTTTATCTATTTAACAGTTTCTTTTCCATTTTTTTTTACTTACACTTTAGCTCTCCTAGGTTTTTTTTTTAATAATTCCTCAAGTATGAACTTGAAGATTCCTTAATAAATCTTTCTTAGTGGCAGTATCGCCCTATTTTACTTCATCTCACATTATATTTATTTTATCCTTATATGTGAGAGACACATTTACTTTGTATAACCCTGCCAGTTGACAGCATTTTTTTTCCCCCAACAGTGTCAAAATATATCTTCTCACTTCAGACTTTTGAGAAATCTATGCCAATCTGCACATCCTTTCCTCAGAAATCTTTTTTTCTGGCTGCTTTAAAAATCTTTTCACTTCTGTGCTATGAATTGCCCTACGATGTGTCTGATGCGATCACTTTCTGTTTAACTCGCTAAGAATCTGTATTTGTGGGCTCCTAACTTCTCTAGCTTCTGAAAAATTATCAGTCATGTCCCTTCCCCCTCCCTTAAATCAGTGGTGTTTAGGCAGAATTCTCAGCCCCCACGGAGAGGTACTCAATTTTTTCTGGTTATCTTCAAGTGCACAGGAGGTAGATGTGCTAATAAATGTTTGCTTGTTTCCTCTTGTTTGTCTTGTTTTCTCTTGTTTGTCTGGACGTCTTCCACGACAGATGTCTTAGCTTGGATCTCAGAGAGGTGGAAGGAAACTCACCTCCCCACTAAAACACAGTGTGCATAGGAGGAGAATGGTGACTCCTGTCCTCTCCAGATCATGCTTGTGACGCAGGCAGAAAACAGAATCTCCATCCCAGCCACCCTTTGTTAGATCCCTGTGTATAAAGGACACCGCGAGAAAGAAAGGAAAGAGACTTCTATGTGTCCAGGAGCCGGTGCCCATTCTGATTCACAGCCTTGGAACTTAGGGGAGGCGAGGAGGGGGCCAGAAAAATGGGAAAGGCTGGATACAGAAGCCTGGCTGTTGTTCATTTTCCCGCGGCACAACCTTCCTATTAATACAATTAAGCCTCATTAAGACTCAGAACATTTCTGAGCCACACACTTGTAATTGTGGAGGGAGACGCACAGCTATACTTCAGGGACCGAGATTCCGCCGAGGGTTTTCTCCGCCCGAGCGGGCTGACAACTTTGGAAATTGAGGTCTCGGTTACGGTGTATGTTTGCCAAGAGCTCCTCAAACCTAGAGGGTACAAATATGGCTTCGCGGGTTCACCTGCCAGAAGGACCGACCTAGAACTTGACCACACAGCGGGTGCCGGGTGAGCACAGCCGACCGGTTCCTCCAGTTCGCCCTGCGCCCTGCAGAGTCCCCCTCGGTGGCAGGGACGTCGATTCCCTCTGCGACCAAGTGAGGGAGCTCCCGAGAGGGCTCCGGGAGCCTGACCGCCCTGACCTGGACCTTTCCCAGGTACGTGCCGGGGCCAGAAAGCGGGTGGGGCCGCTTTCCGCAAAGGTGCCTCCAGAAGCGTTTGGGTTCGGGGTCTGGTACCACAAGACACTCCGCGGTGGGACCCCACATCGGGCTCCCGCTTTCTTTTAGCCAGAAAGCAAGCAGGTGTGAGGGTAGTTCGGGTTTCCAGGAACAACTCTTTCTTCGGCCTCCACGCTCACCCGTGTTACGACTCTGTCGGCCCCGTCAGCGTTTACAACATCTGTACCCGCGTCTGGTGCATCTGTGTTCGGCGGCTGGGCCGGCCTTGTCTCGGCCAGTGTGCTGCTAATCCCCAAGTGCATGCATTTCACTGCGAGCTTGTCTTCCCGCCTGCACCCTGCGGCCTCCCCATCTATCATACGTTCTACCGCAGGTGTATGTCAGCTTCGCCCCTGGGCTTGCGGGGACACCTCTTAACAGCCACCAGGGTGGCCGTTGCAGTGGCTGTTGGCAAAATCCCACTTCTTCGTTGCCGGGTTGCCGGGTCGTGAGGTGGGGGCCCGAGGCAATCCCCTGCAATTGGACCCTAGGGGTCTGGAGCCGAAAGCGCTGATCTCATCTGTCAGTTGAGAACACGAGCCGACAGGGATGCCTCCTTGGCTCAGCGGGTAGGTGTTAGATCCAGAAGGGGCTCCACGCACCCGTCTGAAGGGAAAAGGTGTCTGTGAAAATCGTTTCCTTCGACATTTCCCAAAACGAATCTGGGAGGACACCGTCCCTCCCTCCTCTGCCAGGGTTCGGTCGGAAACGAAGAGAAGCGGCTGCTTGGGTGACACAGACACCGGTCCCAACTCTGATTCAGAGTTTGAAATTTGGGGAAGATGAAAAGAAGGCTGCAAACTTGGGAGACTCTGGGTCGAGAGAAGCAAAACCAAACGGGAACCTATTTGATGAGGACACGGCGGGGCACTGAGCTGTGCTGAGTGCAGTCACTGTAACAGATTCCAGGGCTTTGACTAAACAGTGAATCTGTTCTGACTCCA